>NC_140175.1:11912341-12002341 GCF_963971535.1 Notolepis coatsorum | reverse complement strand
CTTGCTTTTAGCACAGGTCCGGCAGGAAATAAATATAACGTTTTCCAAAGTAAATGATATTTATTCAACAAAGGGGAATGAAACCCACACACAATTTAACACAGGGGAAGGGGAGAACAAACAGGGATATACAGGAACGACGAACAGCACTAAGTAAAAGATAAACACTAAACAACACACTGGACACAAGCCACAACCTACATGGTTGGGAAAACTGGAAAACCACCCAGCAGAACAAACATGGCTATTAACAACAGATATGTGAACTCTCCGTTCACACAAGCCCACACTACAGAGGGCAATACGGCCAACACACCGTCACTCCGCTCAGGTCAGTGGTAAAAGGCCATGCGAGTGCTCCAGTAGCACACCATGTTACCGCGCTCGCGCGGGACTCTGTGCTGCGTCACGGATCTGGTTGACTCCGAGTTCGATTCCCGGACTCGCCGTCATTTGCCGAATGTCTCCCCCTGCTCTCTCTCCAGTTTCACCCTGCAACTGTCGGTCATGCTTGACCAGGAAAGCGATAAACGCTAAAAAAGTAAAGTTAAAAAAAAAAAAAAAAAAAAAAAGGCCATGCGAGGGGGAGCTCCCGTAGCTCACCGCATATCTCGGCGATATTTCTGCGTCGGGGAAAACCGTGCTCGTCACGGATCTGGGGGACACGAGTTCGATTCCCGGACCCGCCGTCATTTCTCAGAATGTCTTCCCCTGCTCTACATCCCATTTCAACCTGTTTCTGTCGGTCATGCTTGACCAGAAAAAGCGATAAACGCTAAAAAATAAAGTAAAAAAAAAAAAAGGCCATGCGTGTGTGTAGCATCCCAGGTTTTATCCACCCGCCCCTTAAGGCGTGATTGCCCTCAGCTGCCACCATCCTCAGGCAATCAGCACACTCTACAGGGCGGGGCGGGCGGTCGGCCAATCAGCACACTCTACAGGGCGGGGCGGGCGGCCAATCAGCACACTCTACAGGGCGGGGCGGGCGGCCAATCAGCACACTCTACAGGGCGGGGCGGGCGGCACCTCGGAAGGGGAAAAAAAAAGGGGTTTATTAACAAGGTGACACGCCTCAATACACATACAAACACAATATCACTTACCTATACTAACCTGATGTTCACATGGTGTTACAAATACAATAATAATGGTAATGACCAACCCGGTCACATAAGATAAAATAAAATATGAAATGAGGTAGGATAAAATAAATTATTTACAGAAAGTGTCTTGTGTACAAGTGTGCAGATAGTGATACCCTGATTACTTTGATGACGCTCTCCCCAAAAGGCAGTGCGTTCTCTGTGAACGTGCAGGCGTGGGTACAGTGTGGTCTGACATGTCGTAGAACCCCCCCGAAACAATATCCACTTCCATGTCCGTTGTTCCCCTCTGAGGGTAGCGTGTAACCTGCTTAAACAAATATAAATAAAGGGAACGTAGGGAGTCTGTAGATGTGTTCCTGTTTGTTCGTTGTCAGTTTATTTATTTGTTGCTTTTAGTTACTGTTCTTTAAATGTGGATGCATATCTGCCAATAGATGTTGAATGTTGTTAAGGATGGCACACGTTTGATGCAGGATACGTGAAATTCACACTTTAGGGACACAATGGTCTCCAATCCGGTCTCCAATCTGGTCTCCAATCTGGTTACACAATGGTCTCCAATCTGGTCTCCAATCTGGTCTCATGAATCATCCATGAAGGTGTTGGATCAGGAACACAAACTCACCTTCTCGATTTGAACTAATTCACTGAAATTGATACATATTGTTTTGGCTACTTACCCCTATAGCCTTTCAACATAGAATGAAATTACCACAGGACCACTAAACTACGGTTTTAGTATTTTAAGTAAAGGTGTTTTGGTCCTGTGTAAATCTGGCCATTAGAGGTGCTGTAAGTGGTGTTTTTTTGTTTGTTAAAATAAATGATCTACATGTTAAAATAATAGCTCTACACTCCAACAGCCATCACTTATATAGAGTGTCTTGTCAGTAACATGGGTCTCCCAGTCCCTCCACTCTGCAGTAAACAGCCATCACTGATATAGAGTGTCTGGTCAGTAACATGGGTCTCTCAGTCCCTCCACTCTGCAGTAAACAGCCATCACTGATATAGAGTGTCTGGTCAGTAACATGGGTCTCCCAGTCCCTCCACTCTGCAGTAAACAGCCATCACTGATATAGAGTGTCTGGTCAGTAACATGGGTCTCCCAGTCCCTCCACTCTGCAGTAAACAGCCATCACTGATATAGAGTGTCTGGTCAGTAACATGGGTCTCCCAGTTGCTCCTGCTCTGCAGTAAACAGCCATCACTGATATAGAGTGTCTGGTCAGTAACATGGGTCTCCCAGTCCCTCCTGCTCTGCAGTAAACAGCCATCACTGATATAGAGTGTCTGGTCAGTAACATGGGTCTTCCAGTCCCTCCGCTCTGCAGTAAACACAAAATACATTTTCTGGTATCCTGTTCCCACTTTATCTAATCAGGAGAGAGAATTACACACTGCAAAAATGGCCTTGACAATAATAAGAAATAAAAACTAGTTTTAAAGCAAATGTGTGCTTGATACAATTAAAATAATCGACCAGTGCAAGTAAGCAAATTTGGCTTGGCAAGATTTCTTGAAATAAGTCATACATAATATCTAGAGTTCTCTCTCCTGATTGGATAAAGTGGTAAGGGATACCAGGAAATGTATTTTGTGTTTACTGCAGAGTGGAGGGACTGGGAGACCCATGTTACTCTCCAGACACTCTATATCAGTGATGGCTGTTTACTGCAGAGTGGAGGGACTGGGAGACCCATGTTACTGACCAGACACTCTATATCAGTGATGGCTGTCTGAATGTAGACCTATTTAATAACACATTATCTTAACAAAGAAATACCACTTACAGCACCTTTAAGACATCCAATAGAGCCAGTTTTAAATCCGAATTTGAATATGAATCTATAGTGCTACCCACTTACGCAACAGTAATGGGTGGAGGGGCGGAAGTAGAATTAACCGTAGAGCCCGCCCCCCACCGCCTCTCATCAGCCTATCCTGCACTGAACTCTATTTCTAATGAGCCTATCATCTGCTTTCTGCATGTGTCATTTGGACTGTTCATAAATGCCTGTTTTCTTAATGAGAATGTTGCATAGTTTGTGTCTTTTAAACTTAGGTCCTCCCTCCTCTCTGCTGTGGACACTAGTCTCCTTCCATGTAGTTGGCTTGGAGTAATTTGTCATTTCTTTACACCACCCCCCCCCCCCCCTCACACACCCCCCACCACCCCCCAAAAAAAGAGGGAAAAAAAGAACATTTCTGTTTCTTATGTAAAATTAACCTTTTGTGAGTTTAAGGGAGAAATCTCTGAAAGCCCAATTGATTTGTACCTCTTGAAAACCACCGACCTCCCTGGCGTTGAGACATACGTTTTAACATCTCGTAATATACATATATATAAATATATATACTGTATATATACATACGTAGGCTTCGTCAGCAGTGGTTCCCTGATTGATCCTAACTCTTTTTTTAGAAGGTGGCATGCCAACTAGGACCATTCTTTTTTTAATCTATTAATCTAACGCTAATCTTTTTTTCGATTATTCGATTAATCTAACAACAAATTTAGATAGATAGATAATTTTTTTTATTACTCGATTTAATATAACAATTAATTTACCCAAAATAAATATAAAAAACTTGTCTCATAACAATAATAATAATAATTATAATAGAGTCTATTTCAGGCCCCCCCAGGATTCCGCGTAAAAGAAATCTCAAATTCCATGGTGGGCTTTTTAATATTCTGCGATTGTAAAATAGCTATTTCTGCATTATAATTTTTTTTAAGTCATTTTAAAAGTTCTTGTACACCTGTACACAAAATAAACAGCATTTATTGTTTACTTGCTTAAACAATGCACGTCACAGCCTGTTAAACACCTCTGCCCAAGAGGGCCAAAGTCTTTACCGAATCCGGACATCCGCAAACAAATTAGTTTGAAAGAAAATACGGCTATAACTTTGAATTGGGTGTGTATTCAGAGTATCACAAATAACAAAAGATTAAGCTTGTTTGTAGTTATATTAATAGTAATAAATGTATTTTCTGCGTGAGGAAACCAAACCTTTATGGCCTTTATGGTTCATCGTCGTTTCCATGGCCACGGTGAATAAACAAGGCTGCACAGGCAAACCGTGCAAGCTGCTCTTCTGCTAGCTTGCTAACGTTAGCTAGCGTGCTAACATGATGAATGAATTGGCTTGGCTTGGCTTGTACACGCATACCTTGTCAGGCTTTGTCATTGTAGCAACAGTCTGTAATGTTAGTCTAAGCCGTTTCCTCACTCATACCGTGACCGTTTAAGTAAACAGAAAATAATATAAAAAGATAAATTACTTTTAACATGGGGGGGCAATGAAGAAACATGTAGAAAATCTATCTTTAGTGGCTTCTATTAACAGCAGCAGAGCGCACAGAGTGGCACATTGTTAAAATACTCCCACGCTTTTAGACGATGACGGAGGTTTTTCAGCTGCAGCTTCCCCCGGGGGAGAACCCATGCTTTAACCCCCCCCCCGGGCGTCGCAGCCATCTTACTTTGCCATCGCAAAAAAAAAAAACTACGACGCACATTATGCAAATCGACGTATTTCCATAATCGACGACGTCTCACACACACACACACACCCCACCCCCCACCCAGCCCCCCCAATGCCAAAAACATTTGCAGTTTTTTTTTTTTTACAATAATTGTGTTATCAGTGTGTTCTCCCTTAAACGTGTTGTTTGTTTTTAGAGTGTTGTTCATATATGTTTTTCACATTCCAGCCCCGTTAGCGACGGGGCGGGCGATAATAATAATCGACACTATATAGTGGAAAAAAGATCTTATGTTTATTATTATCATACGCAGATTCTGTTGATTTATGTTTCTGAGTTGTTTGTTTGTTTTTTCTTTATGTTCTCCTCCTCCCTCCTCATTGCTCATGTCTTGGTTGGCGTTTGGTGGTGTATAACCGTGATTACCGTTACCTTAGCAATAACAATTGGTCGCCTTGGTTACGTTTGTCCTCAAGAGGTGGCCCCGGTGCTACAGCAGTTTATAAGACCCTGGTGTGTATTATTCAATCTTTTATTTCAACCATTTTCTCTCCCTCCTCCTCCTCCTCCTCCTCCTCCTCCTCTTCCTCCTATCTCCCTGTCTGTCTTACCTGTCTCTCTGTCTGTCTCTCTCGCTCTCTCTCTCTCTCTCTCCACTGTCCGCTGTCTTCTCTCTCTCTCTCTCGTTTCCCCTCTCTCTCTTCTGGCTTTCCTTCTGAAAAGAAGTCTTTTCTGTTTTTCTTATGAATCAGTCCGTAATCATTGCCAACCCCATGTGACTAATCCCGTCTTTTTTTTTAGGTCCTAATTGTGTGTTTTTTTTCTTCTTTTTTTGCCTCAGTAGCACCGTCATGTATTTTTATTATACATCGATTTATTTGATTTCCAGTTTTTGTCATTGTTAATTGTCGCTAACAACCAAAAAAAATTAAAGAATAGTGCATGGCAACAGATTGTCACATGCCTGCTGGTTCAGAAAAAAAATAAACGTTACAGTCCTCCCTGCAAGAGAGCACTCCCAGATTCCCTTCCCTGTCTTTACTAGAACTCCGGCTGCATGCGCCTCTAGTCCCCTCAAACCTTCTCTTAGTTCAGCTAAAGTAATCGTATTTTCAAGGTGCTATAGATGAGGAATTCCTTTTTTTTTTGTTTGTTTGTTTTGTTTTAAATATCCCGCACATAGACAAAAGGCCAAAGCGAAGTTAAGAGACAGATATAAAGTAGTGGTTAAAAAAGAAAAACCCGTAAGTCAAAGCGTTTCAGATGGGAAGGTTTGTTTTGTTTTTGGATCTGTTTTATGTGCATGCCCGACATTCACTAGGACGTTTGGAAGAATATATATTTTTTCTCTCCCCACGATAATGTTTTGACTGATGTATTACTAGAGTGATGTGTTGTTGTTCGCAGGGCTGTCACTTCCCCCCCCCCCAAATCAAAGTGAAAGAGAACTTGTTCAAGTTCTAATTTGAACTTTTCTAATCGGAATCCTCTATTATAAACTGGATTTCCCCCAAGGGGATCAATAAAGGAATATCTTATCTCATCTTAAACGCCGCCCCCCCGAGCGATCCCAAAACAATTCTTGTCATCGGTTTTGATTGTAGAAAGACGCAGACCTGCGGCAAGAGCGAGGCGTCTGAATATTAATTAAATCATTTAGAATTCCATCACATCATTATTAGAGTTCATATTTCCAGGTTCGATCGATATTCTGAGAAAAAATTCATAAAAGTGACAGCCCTGGTTGTTTGATATTTACTCATAAGTATTGTCAACGTCGACCTAATACTGATAATAACATGAAAAGGTTAAACGATGGAAAGTTTACTGTTAAACATCCACGACATATTTCTTGTAGTAGCGATATAGACATGTATAGTTATGTATATATATATAGTAGTGATGTGTTTTTGTAGCCTATATTTAAACGTGTTGTGTGAAGTGTGGGTGTTAGATGCCACCCTTGGTGCGTGGGTGTTAAACGGGGTGCTCCTTGTCGCCAGGTGCACCTCTCTACGGAACATCAGAGACAACGAGGAGAAGGACTCTGCGTTCCGCGGAATCTGCACCATGATCAGCGTGAACCCTGGGGGTGTGGTGCAGGTGAGCTGCCTTTCATATAGTACAATAATAATAATAATTCATGGGCGGCTAAGTGGCGCAGTGGGCAAGGCGCTCGCCACTAACGCAGGAGATGCTGGGTTCGAGCCCAGCTCTCGCCGTTGCTTCCGGCTTGGCTGGTCGTTCATACTAATACAATTGGCAGTATTAGGGGGTGGGAAAGCCGGTGGGTGGGGATCGGACGTTGTGGACAGCGACTCCTACAGGTCGGTTGGTGCGCCTGTACAGCAGAATCAGGAAGTATCGGGGGCAGCGTGAGCCTCCCACGCGTTACTCCTCGCCACTGAGAGATCGCGCTGCTGCGGTGAAAAGATGCAACAGGCTGCCTCCTCGAGTACCGGAGGGGACACGTGATGCAAGGCTTGGTCCACATTGCAGCCGACCAGTGGCAGGCATGGTCTAGCAACGTTCGAGACAGGGGAGGGGAGAATTGGATAATACGAAATTGGGATGGGAGAAAAATAGAAAATGGGGAGAAAAAGTAGATAAAAAAAATATAATAATTCATTTATTTTATAGATCGCTTCTCAGTAACCCGAAGTCGCTGACAGTAGGCAGAAAGAAAAGAAAAACAAAGAAACAAAAGAAACATAGAACCACAGGGGCAACAGGGAACAATAGGAAAGACACAGGAACATAGAACATAGAACCACAATAACAAACGATAACAACAGGATGGAGGAGGGGGGTTAAGGTTGGGGAAGGTTGAAGGCTAGGGGAGAACAGGTGGGTTTTGAGACGGGATTTGAAGGTGGAGAGTGTGGGGGAGTCTGATGGTCTGAGGGAGGGAGTTCCAGAGTCTGGGTGCAGCGCGTGAGAAGGCCCGACGTTAGCCACGCTTCTAGGCCTATTTTCTTTTGGAAATAATGATAAATAAATAAAAATGAAAATAACAATAAAAAATAATTATAATATATATATATTTTTTTTGCATTCGACTAAGAGGTTGGCAGTCGACTACGGCTCCTTTCGATCGATTAATATATATATTTATTGTTACCGTATATATATCTAACCACATCTGTCTGTACATATTCCTTACCTACTCTTACTAGTTATTATATCTATATCTGTAGATATTCCTTACCTACTCTTACTAGATAAGCTGCTGGTCAGTATGACCTACTACCTTAGTGTCTTTATACCTGTATCACTGTACATATTAATATTACAACTCTGCACATACATCTGATTATCACTATTACTCGGTAGTACTAATTTATTGTTACTGTTGCACTTTGGTTGGATGCCAAACTTTTCATTGTACTGTACTTGTGCTGTTTGATGACAATACATTTGAATCTAATCTAATACCCCCCCCCCCCCCCCTCTTGCAGGACTTTATATTTTTCTGTGACGCTGTGGCCTCCTGGGTAAATCCAAAGGAGGATCTACGAGACATGTTCGGCAAGGTGAGAAGATGTGAACACAAATCAAATCAAATTTATTTGTAAGGCCCGACAACACACGTTAATGTCCCCTACTGTTGGTCCGGGAGGCCGGAGACTGTCACATGCTTTCCTCCGATGCATGTGCAGCCAGCCGGCAGCCAGCCTGGCAGCGCAGATTCTCACCGGGAGAGTGTAGCGTGTGGAAGGTCACACTACCTCCCTCCAGATCCTACCCTCGCTGTGCAGGCGCCCCGACCGAACTGTAGGGGTCGCTGTCCACAACGCCCAGGACCCACCCATCAGCTTTCCCACCCCTAACACTGCCAATTGTGTTAGTGTGAACGACCAGCCAAGCTGATAGCAACGCCGAGAGCTGGATTCGAACCCAGCGTCTCCAGCGTTGATGACGAGCGCCTTGCCCACTACACCACCTAGCCGCCCCAACATGTCTTCTTTAAACAAGTCAAGAAGAAACATAACAATAAGTCAAGAACAAAACAAGAACACCATAAGGTCCAACAAATTTAAAATAAATGCAAATAAATGAATGAATGCAAGCACTCCCAGACATACCCCACGCGAAGGTAAGGAAAAACTCACTAAAACCTAACAATAGGGGGAAAAAATGCTCCACAGGCAGTGTGGAGGAGAGAAACCTTAGAAGGGCCGTTCAAGGGGGGATCTCCCTTCTTAGATGTCGGTGATAGTAGTGTTGCAGACTAACAGTTGGTGAGCATGCACTCAAGTGTGTAGTGAAACACAGATGAGTGCATGCAATAGCAACTGAACATTTTGAAAAATTAAAGATAGAGCTGATAGCGATAGCAACTGAACATTTTGAAAGATTAAAGATAGAGCTGATAGCGAATCTATTTGAGGCACAGGGGCGACGCAAAGAGGGTCACGTCCTCCCCGTCTTAATCACGGGACGTTCAACACTCCGGTCATCACTCCGAGACAGCCGGAGACAGGGAGATAGGGGGCGGCGCAGAGAGGGTCGCAACCTCCCCGTCATCATTGCGGGACGTCCAGCACTCCGGTCACCACTACGAGACCGCCGGAGACACAAGACTAAACATAAACATGAACACAAGACTAAACATAAACATGAACACAAGACTAAACATAAACACAAGACTAAACATAAACATGAACACAAGACTAAACATAAACATGAACACAAGACTAAACATAAACATGAACACAAGACTAAACATAATCATCAACACAAGACTGTTTCCCAGCAGGAGGAGAACGAGTGTACGAGTATGTTCTAAACTTGGGTGCGTTTGATTTCCAGATCCTTCACGGGTTTAAGAACCAGGTGGGAGAGGAGAACTGGACTCGCTTCTCGGACCAGTTCCCCATGCCTCTGAAGGAGCGGCTGTCAACCTTTTACGGGGTCTAACTGTTGCTATAGCAATGGGCCTGCTCAATGGGGTTCGTTTCTTTGTCTTTTTATTGCCTGTTCTGGGAAATTGGGGTAATCTATACGTTTGAATAACTTGACTACAAAGGCTGACTTTATTACTCGCGAACAAAATACTTGCAAATGTCCTGTTAAAGCGAAAATGCTGTTGTTGTCTGTGTGCCGTAGGAATGGGCATCGATTTTCAAATAATATTAGAAAATCTAATATCGTTTTTGTCTCAAAAATATATTTCTTCCTTTGTTTTTATCGGGAACTACACTGTATAGTGTATTGACAGGGGACCCTATTAACTGCTACACCGCTGGGTACAGGTAGCTAGCTAGCTAGCCAGGTAGCATAACAATCTGTTAACAGCTGGGAGAACAGAAAAGAAAGATGGAGAAAGAGATACTGGATATGTTACATGGTAGCAACGTCTTGTTAGTTTGCCATGTTGTTTCACTAAGCTCACACATTTCAGTGATTCAGAATGAATGCTTTTGTTCCAGGAAAATACGCTAGCCTGGTCCGCTAGTGTTAACGTCACGGTGACCAAATGCGTCCACATTTTTATAGGATTCTATCACATCCATCACGGATAACATTAAAATCTTAAATTGTACCATTATGGTCCCCTTTAGACAACAAACATAATGCTAATGATGCACTTTTGTTAAGATAATTAGGTGACCATTCTCGGTCACTGTACTGAGGTCGCATTAATAGTTTAACGCTCCTGTGTTGAGATCACGTTTTCCTAATCCGGTGCTGACCTGTGAACAACTAGGTGATAAAGGTCTTGGGATTTGTAGTCATTTTGTAGTCATAACATTTTCACCTTTTAAACCAATGCTGCCATCTACTGACAACGTTAAATTGATCAGAGAGGCTACCCGCACCCAAAACACATTCTAGAGATTCCCACTTTTTACTGGTACATACGTTCATATCTAATAGTCTTTAGATGACTAAATATAGATGAATACTCATGAACTTTGATATATATATTCTAAAATAAGTATAATTTCACTTCATCTACCTGTCAGCATGAAATTCCCAAACGCTGACAGTAAAAAAAGCCTGGATGTCGCGCAAAATGGGGCGTGACCGAATTTGGTTTTGGGCGTTCCCAGACAAAGAGAGTGACCGAGATTGGTCTATTGGCTAGCTATTAGCAATGATGGCAGCCAGCTAGCTCGCTTGTTGGATTATCTCACGTTCGCTATTAAGTAAAAACAAAATCATATGTTGAGGGGGGGGGGGGGGGGGTTCTATTGGTATTCGAATAGTTCCCAGTGACTATGGAATTGTAATTGTGTGAGTTTTGTCTCACTGTGCAGTTAATCTAATACCTGCCTCCTTCTTTCTCTCCACAGGTCATTCACTATGGGCGACGACAGGCAACCTCTTATACCCAGGGAACATGTTACCCTTTACTGGGGGGTAGGGTATGCCCGCGGGGGGAGGGAGGGGGTGCGCACCCCTCCCCGATCCTTCTGGGTGGGGAGGGAGGGAGGTGTTAGCCACAGCGGTCACCGCCCCCCAACGCACAGGCGAGGGGGGCAAAGGGACTGGCGGGACAACTTTATCATGGGAGGAAAAAAATTATTTAAATAATTTCTCACACATTTCAATCACAAATAATGGAATTCAGCATAGCCACTTCCTCTTTATTTTTTATTGTTATACATTTTCTTTTGAATGGAATTTGATCTTGCTTGAACTACTGAGTGGAAAGGTAAACCAGCTACTAGGAAGATTCTGACATGAATATATATCATCGTAAATTCAACGTCCATATCTTGGCAGGATTACTGCGGGAAACATATCGAGATCGATAGAGACTGAAATACAATTAACGGGACCCGTATCCTTTATTTTCACGTTGCGTCCCGGTCGGATCCGGTTCTGGAGTTCCAATGAAGCTTTGGCAAACAAAACTTCATCGACAAAAAGAACTTCACGTTCAGGCTTCTCCGCTCCTCATCAAAACACTTAACAACCATGTGGGACCGAAGCTAACGGCAAAACGGAAGCGCCGGGGTTCCTGGGAAACGTAGTCTCATCATGACAATTAGGCGACCAATGGCAGACTTTCACGTGTCACGTCATGTGACAGAGCATCGTTCTTCCGCGGTCAGAGGCAACCGGCTGTAACGTGGATGCCGTCTAACCACTACCCTCCTGTGTTGGTACCTCTTGCACTAGCGTCTCAATAGTTTGAGCACGGACACATATTTTAGCATTTCAAAGGGGGGGGGGGGACATATAGATCGTGCATCGAAGAAAATGAGGATGTAAGGACTCGGCTGTCGCCCATATTTTGTGCGCGGGAGCCAGACCGTCATACTTCCACGTCAGTTCAGCGTGTGGGTTGCAGTACGCCGCCGAACCACTAGGTTGTGTTGTACAAATTACTATATTTTCGGACTTCCTCTGCCAGTCTTTCTTCGATTCGGTCCATGTGTTTGTAATGTAGTTGATTATGATCGATAATGGAACGCTCCGACCGCTCTCCCGAGACGATGAGCGGTAAATACAGACATACGTCAGGGCCTAGCCCAGGGCAGCTGTCCGCGTCGATTTGACATGCGGTTACATTTTTGGTCGGCTGCACGCAGGCGTCGCCGGTAGGCTAGCGTTACACCGCGGAGTCGCCAAATGACCCACGACGAGACGTCACGACGACATCATGAAAAGTCTGCCATTTTGTTTCAGCGACAGTCTCGTTTGTTTACTCAATATATATGAAGGTATCGCGACAAAGATATGACAATGATATGTTTCGTGGAGAATTCTCGTTGTAGCTGCTTTAAACAAAAAAAAACTATTTAAAGCTTTTGCTGTTTTTAAGTTTGGGTAAAATCAAGAGTTTACATTTGCAGAGTGGTTATCGCAGGAATCCGTCTTCGGAGGGAAGGAAAGAAAGAAAGAAAGAAAGAAAGAAAAAAAAAAAAGAGGCTTTCTAAATCAAATGATGTCAGCCAGCAATAAACAGATGTGGTTATTAATTACATGGAGCAGTGTGTAACTCGACTACTGGATCCTACCATAGGGAGTGGGAGTTGGTTCTAAAATCATGAAATTGCATGGAATTGAAGTTACGTAGCGTGACGTCCAGTCAGAGGGTGTTTTCTCTCCTCGGACGCGAGCGCCAAGTGTTCTACGTCGTGGAGAACGGTGACGACACCTTCCGCCGCCGGGTCTGACCTCGCCGTCTCCGCGTCTCTCGCCGAGAACGTGCCGCGCTGCTTTGTAGCCACCGTCCGTGACGTCGTTTGATGGCGGATTTGATGGAAGGCATCGGGGGGGGGGGGGGGGGGTGTCTTGAAGAATAGGTTATTCTTATTTAGCAGGAAGCGAAGGCTGTCCGTTCAACGGCCACTTCGTTATCGTCACCGAAGTGCGTCCGATTTTTCCTTTTATTTTAATTTGACTCGTCCTTAAAGCCAGGAATAGGTAGCATGCTTGCATCCAAACGGGAGGCTGTAAAACATGTGGTGTGTGTGTGTCGCGATTAAGGTTCCCTTCTTCGACCCCCGTAGGTTCTCCGTTTTAAGTTTCCTTTTGTCTCCTCTCCGAGAATTACGGCGGTCTTATCGTAGCGTAGCATGACGCGACGAGGGGGGGGGGGGGGGGGGGGGTAAACAGAAGTTAGGCAATACATAGGATCTTAGCTGTGACCGGGAGAGCGGAGGAACCAGTGGGGGAGGGGGGGGGGGTTCCCGATTAGTAAAAACTGAACGATTCGTGAATCTCTCGACTCTCTCGGCTCTCTGTGAATGTGAAACGCCTGTCGTCGTCGAGCTCGTCTAAACTCCTAGACGCTTACGAGGCTCCCGCGCGTCGTCACGGCAACTGGAAGGAGGAGGGGGGAAACGGCATACAGGTTTTCCCTGCCCCCCCTGGAGTCCTGTCCAGGTGACGTGTTTGTAATATCGGTTGTCAAACTCATACGAAAAAAACAACAGATCGATGTTATTAAGGATAAGTTTCTTTTCTTTTTTTTCAATGTACTGAGATTTTGTTCTTGGCGTTTTTATTTTGAATTTGTTTTGGCGCTAAAAGCATGACCTGGAGGACGACTGTGCCGTGTGCTGGATGGTTTTGTTTCGCAGGGTAATAATACTTGATCCCTTGCATGTTGGTGGCCCTTCACATCCCAAGTATAGTAGAGGAGGATGGGAGGGAGGGAGGGAGGGAGGGAGGGGGGTGGGGGGGGGTTCAATTAAAGTTACCGTAAGTTAATTGAAAAAAAAACATTTATTTGCCGCCCATCGGTGTGTTTCAACACTGGGATTTAATTATTTAAATTCTCTTTTCATTTCACTCAGAAGAATCTGCCGGAGCGACTATAAGCTCCTCGTCTGTATGGATCGTAAAAAAAAAAAAGAAAGAAAACACTGCAAAACTAGATTTCTTTTTATTATTCTCTTCTGTTTTGCTCTGCTCGTACTTTTTAAGTGTAAACGTGTTGAAAAGTCATAGGTTGCCTGAATGTATTCCATGATGGGGATTGGGTGAAGTAAGGGGGAAGTATTTTTATTATTTTATTATTTTTTTTATCCCCAACCAATCAGTGCTTCTCTGCAGGTCAGAGTTATGTTTGCAGTATTTCAACCCCCCCCCCCCCCTCCTGCAATGCACATACCATGCACTTGCTCAGCCAGCGCTCTCTTATCGTAGCCACGCCACAGGGGTTCATTAAAAGACCCCTGTTAACCCTTTCACTACCACACTACAGACGGTTAATAGCACTAAACTAAAAGTAATCACTGTCTAATAACTTCTTCACGTCGGCTAGCGAGCGTTTCTCTCTCTCTCCACTTTAGGCTTTTTTTAGGTCATTTCGATTTATTCAAATGAAAATAGATGCTGCCTCTTAGTCTCATTAGATCCTTTTTATCGTGTATTTATTGTGAGATCACTGTGTTCGACGGGTGATCGACTGCTTTCGCGCGCAGTGAAGCGGTCGTTAACCCTTTCACTGCCGCACTACAGAAGGTTAACCCTTTACTATCACACTACCGACGGTAACCGTAAAGGGTTAAGTAAAGGGTTAACCTGTAGTGCGGCAGTGAAAGGGTTAAACAAACTAAAACAGCGGCGTATACTGTATCTGGCAATGCATCATGGGATACATAGAGGCTTGTGTGTGTGTGTGTGTGTGTGTGTGTGTGTGTATGTAGGCCTGTGTGTGTACGTGTGTATGTGTGTGTGTGTGTATGTGTGCGGTTGTTTGTGCCACATCATCACTTTTGTGTCCTGAAGGTGAAGTTGATTTTGTCCTGTGTCACATTCCAGCTGTTCGGCGTGCGACGAAAAAAGAAAAGAGAAAGCGGGAGACGTGTAGTTTTGACGGGTTCCGTCTACTTTAGTCCGACCGTTCTCACCGCAGAGACGTCTATTCAGGAGCCACCGAAGGAAACAATCACTGTCGCTGTGTTGTCTCTCTGTATCGACTGCTGCTATCCATTGTAGTTTCGTTCCACTACTTGAATATGTGTTGTAGTGACCTCAGGTTGTCTGTGTTTACTATTGTTGTTGTTGTTGTTGTTGTTGTTGTTGTTACTGTTGTTGTTTTGCGTATGTATGCCTTTCTCCATCTCCCGTTACTAAATGCGATTAGTACTTAAGCGAGCCTCTCCTTTAAAAACCGAAAACGGATTCTATTATATCAATGGGTAGTTAATTGACGCGGGGGTCTTTAACGCGTGTGTGTGTGCGTTAAAGTCGCTAACTCACACCGATACGATGCTGAGCGCTCACTCACGCGCGCACACAATCAAATAATTGCAATTACATGTCGGGGGAGGGGGTGGGGGGGTGGTAAGGGTTAAATTGGAAATGGTAACTTGCACATATTTATGTATTTTTTTGGCAAAGTGATTGTAATCAAATGTTGGTAGATATGTAGTGTAATATGTACACGATGCCTTGAGAGCAATTTACATAAGAGATTTTTTTTTTGTGTGTGTTTTGCAATAGAATAAGGAGATGCGTGGGAAGAGGCTAATAGATAGATAGGCTCACGACTCGGTCTGACAAGGGTTCCAAATTGTTGTCGGCCGAATTAATTTGGAAGAATAAACTCTAAGCTTTATTGAGAAACTGTCTTTTATATACAGCACCAACCAATACAGTAGAATGTCTCCTCGAAAACTCTCTTTTAGTCCCGATGTTCATTTAGAAACCCATGCATTTTGATTAGAATCTCTGCCTTCATCTTTTTTGCTAAAAAACGTGAGAGAGAACTTCATTTTAATAGATATATGGTTTTAATTTTTTGATAAGCTGCTGAATTTTAAAGGAAGTAATACTTTTTGGGGCCACCAAGTATTTTGGATCATGCAAAGAATCTATATTGTACTGTAGTACTTTTGTAACGATATTTGTAAGATGATGTAGTGGGTGTGAATGGTAATCACTGCTTGGATCTGTAAATTGTGAAAAATAAATTGTTTACATCAATGTGGGGCTCTGTGTTTCTCAGTTATATTCTGTAGGACATATATGTCACCCCCCCCGGTCCTATTGTACCGGCCATCGGACTTTCAACACCACTCATGAACAATACCCTATTGCATTTGTGCCTGTCTATGTTTATTAATTTGGTTTCTGTCATACTCACTAATCTGTTGTCTGTGTATCTGCTGTCTGTGTTGTGCCCCATTGTCTAGTCTAGTGATGTCTCCCCTGTGTCTGTATCTATGTGTTATTTAGTGTCGTCATGTTTCAGTATTTTACCCCAGGTTGTTCTGTCTTTTCCACGCAGCTGTGTCTTGTTCCCAATCACCCTCATGTGTCAATTAGTCTGTGTATATTAGTGTTGTCTGCCCTGCCTTCCTGTGCTGGATCATTGTTCATGTTACCCTCGTCCTGTGTGCTGTCAACCTTATGTTTCTCCGTATTCCCAGTGAGTCCGTTTTGTATTGTTTGCCACGTTAAGTAAAGAGCTTATTACTTTCATCCACGACTCGTGCTTCATCTATTTCATCCTCCACTGCCTCTCCTCGTGTTACGTCTGCATTCCGGGTTCTACTCATCTCTACCACCGACATGCCAACGAAACTTTCCAGGAATCGTAACACATATATCAAATATATATGAATATACACGTTGATGTATATTAAATAAAGAAGAGGTAAATGGAAATATATGCTAATAGGTTAATCCACTATAAGTTTGGCATCCAACCAGAGTGCAAATGTAACAGTAAAGTGCAATAGTAATATACAATGTACAGGAGATTAAACTGGGTATACAATATATAAATGAGTACTACTGAGTTATAGTGCCAATCAGATGTAAGTACAGAGTTGTAGTATTAATACGTACAGTGATACAGGTATAAAGACACTATGGTTATAACAAGTCATACTGGTCAGCAGCGTAACAAGTAAGAGTAGGTAAGGGTTATGTACAGATATAGTATCTACAGATATGTAAAAAGGATTATATCCAGGTACTGTATGTGATATATATTTAAGTGGTATAGATAGCACTATTGTTATACATGCTATCATACAGAGTTATGTGGGTAGACTATAGTATGAGGTAGGTAGTTATGATTATGTGAACAGATGGGTTTTCAGGGCAGTAGCAGAGCAGCTCTCAGCCGGGAGAGAGTTCCAGAGGGTGTGGGGGATGGAGAGCAGATCCGTGTCTGAGGATCGCAGCCTCCGGGGGGGGTGGGGGGGGGGGGGGGGTGTAGAGGTGGAGGGGGTCAGATAGATACGGGGGGGGGGGGGGGGGCGTGGAGTGATTTGGAGGTAAGGACGAGGATCTTATATGAGATACGGGACTTGACCAGGAGCCAGTGGAGGTGGATGAGGGTGGGGGTGAGAAGCCCATACTGGAGTCTGTCCAGGGTGTTGCTGGCTGGGTACCCCATCGTGGATGAGCCTGTCCCGACTCTTAACCACCAAAACCTGCACGGACTACAACGTATGACCTATATCATGCCAGTCAGGGTACAGAGTGAATGAATGAATGAATGAAAACTTTATTTAACAGATTGCAGAATGGGTACAATACAGTACGGCTCAATACATACAATTGTTAAGGGGATGCAGACCTGAGAAAGACGTTTGTCTTGTTTCCATCAGGGTCCCCCATTTTCAATTCATATAGACATATATGACATACATGACATACAGATAGTCAGTACTGCTACATCTATACATTTATGACATACCAGATTTGCAAATACAGTACTGTTTGTGATACAGAAGGAGTCAAGAAAAGGGAGTATATACATTTGACGTAGAAACTGTACATTGGAGGAGGTTGGGTGGGGGGGGTTGGGTACATTGGGATATTGACAACCATACTGGGTAATTTACATTGGAGGTGGTTGGGGGGGGGGGGGGGGGGCACACTGTATAAACAAGTAACACTGTACATTGAGGGGGGGGGGGAGGAGACACTGTACAAACAAACACAATTGTACATTGAACTATTGACAAAACCATACTAGGTAAATGACTGTACATTGGAGGGGGTTGGGTTAGGATATTTACAGGGGCCAGTGTTGAATTGCAGTCTCCCGTAGGTGTCCCTTGAGAGAGGTTTTGAAAGTGGGTAGTGATCCACATTCCTTTACAGCTTTGGGTAGGGCGTTCCACATTGATGTGGCATAATTGCGAAACGTGTTTAGTCCCTTATTTGAGCCGAATCTGGGTTTGACATGATTTGTGGAGCTCCCTCTGGTGTTGTGATCGTGGTATTCACTGACCTTTGGGAAGTATTTTGACATGTACATGGGTACCTTGGTCGTGTAGTGTATCTTGTAGACCAGGCCCATTGCAAGTTGTTGTACTCTGTCGTCTACTCTAAGCCATCCTAGGTTGTCAAAGTGGGCAGGGGTGAGGTGGGTTCTAGGAGTAAGGTCAAGCAGTAGTCTGACCAGTTTGTTTTGAGATGTTTGTAATTTTGTTTTTAGCGCCTTTGAGGTGCTTTGGTACCATGAGGTGCAAGCATAGTCGTAGTACCCCTGAATGAGTGCTCCTGCCAGAGTCTTCAGGGTGTTCTTGTTTACCAAAGAGGAGATCCGGTACAAGAATCGAGTTCGTTGGTTGACTTTTTTTATTACATTGGATGCCATTTTGTCACAGGAGAGATTAGCCTCTAGGATGGAACCCAGGTAGGTAATTTCATCTTTCCTTGTGACAATATTGTCACCCACTGTAACTGAGAAGCCGTCGGTCTTGCTGAGTTTGTTATTTGAACCGAATAGAATGGACTCTGTTTTGCCCATGTGTAATGATAGTTTGTTATCAGCGAGCCATATGCAGATTCTGCCTAGTTCCGAGCTGAGGGTTTTTTCAACCTGTAACTTGTTCTTGTCAGAGACCAGCAGGGCTGAGTCGTCCGCAAACAGGAACAAGTTGCAGTCACAAGCTGACGACATGTCATTTGCATAAATTAGGAACAGTAGCGGTCCTAGTATGCTTCCTTGTGGAACACCACAGCTCACTGTGAGGGGGGGGGATAGGGTACCGTTTACCTCCACCATCTGTTCCCTCCCCTCAAGGTAGGATTGCATCCAGCTCACTGATAGACTATCAAAACCAATTGCTTTTAGCTTGTCAATCAGAATGGAGTGATTGACCGTGTCAAAGGCCTTTTGTAGGTCCAGCATGACCATGCCGCAGTATTTGCCTGCGTCCACCTCTTGTTTGATGTGGTCATTCAAATAGAGAAGGCATGTGTCAGTGGAGTGGGATGTTCTGAAGCCAGATTGGAATTCGTAGATTAGATTTTTTTCCGCTAGGTACTTTTCGACCTGTTCGTAGACTATTTTTTCCATGACTTTCGAGATGGAGGTGAGAATAGAAACAGGGCGGTAGTTGCCTGGGTCTAATTTGCTGCCCTTTTTGTGCAGAGGGGTCACCCTCGCAATTTTGAAGTCCTTGGGGACGTGTCCCTGTTTTATGGAGAGGTTTATTATGTGTGTGATGATTGGTGTGATGGCGGCTGCTGAGTCTCTGAGGAATTTGGAGGGGATGTTGTCATGGCCAGTGGCCTTGTTAGGTTGGAGGGCGCTCAGTTTATTGAGTACCTCATCTGTTGTTACCATTTCCAGCTTGAAGTCGTCCTTGCGGACCCCTAGGTTTTTGTAGTAAGCTACTATGTGTTCTACCCCATAAAGCCCTGAGTGGGAGGGTAGTTTGTTTACCAGTGTTGTGGCTATGTTTGTGAAGAAAATGTTTAAGTAATTGGCTACATCCAGCTTGTCTGTGATGAGCGTCACCTGCAACTCACCTGCAACTTGTGTACACTGTTTATTCTTCTCATGTTTTTATATTTAGATCTAAATCATGTATTTCCTACATTTATGTCTTCTATTACCGTGCCCATACCTGTACCTCCCCTCCCCCCCTGCTGCTATGATCAATAAAGGAATCTCTTCTCACGAGGGTCTCTGCCACGGTGTCGGTGAGCGAAGGCCGGAGTCTGGAGATGTTTTTGAGGCGGAAGAACAAGGTTGTTTTTGTGACCGACTTTTTTTCTTTTCTTTTTTAGATTTGTTTTTTTTGGCATTTTACTGCTTTCTTTTGGACAGGCCCGACAGAGAGGAGGGTTGGGAGAAGACATGGGGGAAAACTTGGGGGAGGGTCTCCGGGTCCGGGAGTCGAACCCGGGACGTCGTCCGCGTTGCACTGCAGCGCAGCTACGTGGTGCGCCGCCCTGGCGCCCCCCGTTTTTGTGACGACTTGACTTTGTGACAGTGGCTCGGGGAGGTAGAGCAGTCGTCTGGTAATACGGAAGTTCCCGGTTCGATCCCCGCTCCTCCCGGGCAGCTTGTCGAAGTGTCCTTGAGCAAAGACACTTAACCCCTAATTGCTCCTGATGAGCCGGTCGGCATCTTGCATTGGTCGCCTCCGCCGTCGGTGTGTGAATGTGTGAGCGAATGGGTCAAATGTGAGGAACAAATTGTAAAGCGCTTTGGATAAAAGCTGCTATATAAATGCAGCCATTTAGCTACTTATGTGGGACTGAGGGGAGGGTGTAGAGAAATATACCCAGCGTCGCAGCCTTCAGACGGGGAGACGGAGCAGCGGCCCAGGAGCAGATCTCCAGGCTTCCGGAGCAGCGACTGTGGAGCCACGACCAGGAGCTCCGTCTTGTTTGTGTGTGTTGAGCGCATTGTCCAAGTTCAGTTCCACTCAGATTAAACAAACATTGTCCAAGTTCCACTCAGATTAAACAAACATTGTCCAAGTTCCACTCAGATTAAACAAACATTGTCCAAGTTCCACTCAGATTAAACAAACATTGTCCAAGTTCCACTCAGATTAAACAAACATTGTCCAAATTCAGTTCCACTCAGATTAAACAAACATTGTCCAAGTTCCACTCAGATTAAACAAACATTGTCCAAGCTCCACTCAGATTAAACAAACTGTTAAAGTTAGAGGTTCTATGTAGGATTGCTAGTAACTGCATATATAACTGTTTCCACTAGAGGGCGCTCTAGGCGGAGCCACTCATGATACCACCAGGTGGCGAGTATATAAAGAGATGTCTCCTCCCCCTCTACCTCTTCTTCCCCACCTGCCTCTCAGTGAGAGGAGAACTCTAGAACTGCTGTTTAACATGTGAATGAATAAACCACGCCAAAGGCTAAAGATAGAAACCATGCCGCTTGACCACATTATTGTCGCCCCATAGCCAGATTCTGTCAACACAAACATTGTCCAAGTTCCACTCAGATTAAACAAACATTGTCCAAGTTCCACTCAGATTAAACAAACATTGTCCAAGTTCAGTTCCACTCAGATTAAACAAACATTGTCCAAGTTCAGTTCCACTCAGATTAAACAAACATTGTCCAAGTTCAGTTCCACTCAGATTAAACAAACATTTTCCAAAGTTCCACTCAGATTAAACAATCATTGTTTTATTATCTGAAACAATAGAGGCCTCGCACGGAAAGTTTGTGTAGTTCTTCTCGTTCTTCCAACATGCAAAAGTGTCCCCCAGACAGCCCGTAACCATTGACAACCACTTTCAAAAGAAAACAACCTCATTTTCTGTGCAGTGGTAAAGTAGGTAAAACACTGGGAAAGCATTATCTGTGGGATTAAAGCTGAAGCTCTTGGTTTCTTGGCAATCACACTCCAGATTCACTGTTGCAGAACATAATGCAGCTGATGCCGCGGTAGAGCGTTATCCCAGGTGAGAGTGACCACCTGGTGGAGCTTCATTGTCGACGGTACGGCTGGAAGGTCAGCCGGCATTTCTTTCACTGCATCGTCCACAGCTTGCTCCTGAATGTAAAACAATGTCACCTTTGATTTCTCCTCCCTCGGAGCTCGGTACAGGGACAGTGCGGTGGGGATATCGACTCCTTGGGTCGGCCTCCTCTTCAATGATCTCTTTGGCGATCGGGCCTTCTCTCGCGCTGCACCTCGACTCTGGAACTCCCTCCCTCAGACCATCAGAGACTCCCCCACACTCTCCACCTTCAAATCCCGCCTCAAAACCCACCTGTTCTCCCTAGCCTTCAACCCCCCCCCCAACCTTAACCCCCTTCCAACCTGTTTTGATGTTTGTTACTGTGGCTTTATGTTTCTGTGTACCTCATGCTGTTTCCCTGTTTCCCCCGTGGTCCTATGTTCCTTTTGTTTCTTTGTTTTTCTTTGTCTTTTCTCTGTTTCTCTGCCTAATGTCAGCTAATTATTATTATTATTAATGTGCCACCCACGCCATCTGGGGCAGCTTTCCCACGGCTGGCTTTCCAAGTAAGTAGTTCCCCTTCTTGAAGATTGGAGATTGTTCTTTTTCAATCGACGGAGCCTCGCTTTCTGTATTGTTCAGCTTCCTTCAACCTATCCTGTTCTTTCTGGAACTCCCTGTTTCTTTTTGCTTTGGTCCCTTTTCTTCTTCCAGACGTTGCCTAAAAAATTCTATTGACCTATGATACAATTATATGAACATGGTTTGGGTAACACGTTACATCAATTGTGCAGTAACTACATTTACATTTACATTTAGTCATTTAGCTGACGCTTTTATCCAAAGCGACTTACAAGTTCTGTACGACAAGTCATCAGGAAGGGCACAACTCTATCAGCTGAGCAACAATGTTCATCAAAGTGTTGAGTGCTACAGTGTAGGTTAGTTTATTAGGACAAGTGCGTGACAGTTAGGGTTAGATTTATTTATTTATTACATAACTACATAGTAGTAGAGGCACCAATAACAGTAGATATTTAGTACACGTAAGTAGTAGTTACAGATGGAACAAGACATCTAGTCATTCCAAACAACGTGTGTAATTACACATGTGGAATAACCCTTTTGTAATTACATGTCCTTGTTCCACTTGTGTAATAACACATTGCTTTATACTGTAATTACATAGTATTACTTAATATGTAATTAATTACGTAGTAATACGAGATGCAACCCTGTTACTCAAATGACAGGAACGGGGTTGCAAATCAATGCTAATGTCCGTTTTTTATTCAGGAACTATGCTAGCTATTATCCCATGTTAAACATGACACACTGTTTTGTGTGTCTGCCTGCATGCTGTGTGTCTGCCTGCATGCTGTGTGTCTGCCTGCATGCTGTGTGTCTGC
Organism: Notolepis coatsorum; assembly: GCF_963971535.1. Lineage (NCBI taxonomy): Eukaryota > Metazoa > Chordata > Actinopteri > Aulopiformes > Paralepididae > Notolepis > Notolepis coatsorum. The sequence goes on along the minus strand of NC_140175.1, from coordinate 11,979,224 downwards.
CTGCATGCTGTGTGTCTGCCTGCATGCCAAATAGAGACTTCTCCAAAGTCCAGTTATTATTATTGTGTTATTATTAGCTGAGGAATGTAAGTTACTGTCAATATCAAGGTCAAACATTAGTTATATGAATAAAGAAAGACACATTTGGACACAGTCAGGAAGCTGAACTCTCTCCCAGCCCCCACCCCCACCCCCCCCCCCTCTTACTCTGCCCCCACAGACTCTGGACTAGAACCCGCCCCCACTGACACACTGCACCGCACACACACACACACATGCACACACACACGCGTGCACACGCGCGCGAGCACACGCACACACACACACACCATCCCACACACACACACACACACACACACACACACACACACACACACACACACACACACACACACACACACACTGCCACTTTACTTCACTCACTGCCACTTTAGTTTACTATGTACTACTGCTGCTAGAAAAATATTTTCACTAAGCCCATTTAATTACTGTTTATATTGTACATATCTTGCAGTCCTGTATAGTGTGTGTTGTATATTGTATATTTTACTTGTGTTTATATTGTCTATATCTTTTTTTATATACACCGTGGGAATGGGGGAACGCAATTTCAAATGTCTGTATGTCTTGTTGCACAAATAGAAAATTGACAAACAGTTTACTTTGACTTATCGTAATCATATGAGTATACAGAGTTAGAGTGACACAGTCGATCAAGGCTGAAAAGATTAGAAAAATATAAAAAGTAGAAGAGAGGACTTACCTTTGGTCTAGCCATTAATTAGCATAGGCTTGATGATGTCATGTGACTCACTGCCCCCCCCCCCTCCCCCCTGCCAGGTTAACCCTTTCACTACCACCACACTACCAAAGGGTTAGACAGGTTTCGGTAACAGGGTTGTTGTTGACAACTTCAGTTCATAATTGCTATTATTTAAAATATGTTGAAGAATAAACAAATGTTTTTTTACAATTACAAGAGACATATATCAACAAACTAATAATAAAAAAAAGTAGATTTAAAACATATTTCAAATGTTATATTGGACATGCACCTACGGGTTATTGGTTATATTGGTCAAAGTCAAGAGCACCTACGGGATGCTGCCATTTGAAACTGGCCCCCGTAAATGTCCAACCCCCCCCCCACCCAACCCCCTCATAATGTAGTTTTCTCCCCCTCGAATATAATTTCTGTTAGGATCTCTGGTAAACAGTACTGTATATTTGTACATCTTATTGTCATAAATGTAACAGTACTGTATAGTTGTATATCTTGTTGTCATAAATGTAACAGTACTGTATAGTTGTATATCTTGTTGTCATAAATGTAACAGTACTTTATATTTGTATATCTTGTATGTCATAAATGTAACAGTACTGTATTTGTATACTCAAACTAAACAGTGATAAAACAGAGGTAGTCCTCATTGGCTCCAAGTCCACACTCACCAAGCACCCCAGTTTCACCCTCACCATAGACCAGGGGTTCCCAAACTTTTCAGGCCAGGGCCCAGAAAATAAGGCGTCAGAGAGCCGCGGCCCAATGCACATCGTCAGGCTTTTTTTTTTCTTTTTTTTTGCCATGCGACCGATTTTTTAAGCCAAATATCACTTCAATCCTATTAAGTTAGTTAAAGTTAGTTATTCATTTATATGTGCTATTTATGAGAGGGCTAACTTGTTGCAAAATAATAATGATAATAATAATAGCCTCATTAAAATACTATTGTTGCTTCGGTTGTTTTCAGCGTTTTATGTGCATAATCTGTTATTTAGTTTGAAATGTTCGTTGAAATAAGTAGATTTTTCGTTTTTGTTTATTTATTAAGTTAATATAAAACCATATAGTCACATTTTTGAATACAATAGAATAGAATTTTAGAATACAACTAGAAACACTGTCCTGGCCTGCTTCTAAGTTCAGTGGCCTGACAAAAAATAAAAAATAATAAAAAATAAAAAAAATAAAATAAATTTTTTTTTTTTTTTTTTTTTTTTTAAATCATCTCGCGGCCCACCCGTGGCTGCTCGCGGCCCACCTTTGGGTCGCGACCCCGACTTTTGGAACCACTGCATAGACAACTCCTTGGTTTCCCCTTCCCCCCAGGTCAAGAGTCTGGGTGTCGTCCTTGACAGCACCCTATCATTCCATTCCCACATCAATAACACCATCCGGTCCTCTGACCAGCTCCTCTTGGCTGTTCCAAACTCCAGGCTGAAGCTTAGGGGGGACCGTGCTTTTGCAGTGGCAGCCCCAAAGCTCTGGAATGAGCTGCCACTGCATGTTAGGCAGGCCCCCACTCTGCAGGTGTTTAAATCACGCCTCAAAACACACTTATTTGCTCTGGCTTTTGTTTTTTAAACCGTTTTTGAGAGATTGGCCTTTTTATGTGACACATTGTACTGTTTTATTATGTGTTTTTATTACATTTTTATGTTTTATGTTTTATCCTATGTTTGTGGACTTGTACAGCACTTTGGTCAACTTTGTTGTTTTAAATGTGCTATATAAATAAAGTGGATTGGATTGGATGAATTGAAAATGGGGGAACCTGATGTAAACAAGACGAAAGTCTTTCTCTGGTCTGCATCCCCTTAACAATTGCAGGTGTATTGAGCCGTACTGTATTGTACCCATTCTGCAATCTGTTAATACAATGTCCAATCAATCAATCAATGCAAGTTGGTAATCAAGAAGGTGGGACAAGATAAAAATTTAGGGGGTGCTTGAGAGCTATATTTGGTATTTTAAACAATATTTTGTAAACCCTTTTTCTACAACTATATTTACATTTGGTCTCAGGACAAGTACAGTTTACATAACAACAAGTGCATGTGTTAGTAGTCTAAGTGCATGGATTATTTGAAATTTCACGAGTGTGGGACTGAACATGTCCAATTCTGGAATGTCCCATATATACGGTATATATACAGAATGAATGAATGGATGAATGAATGAATTAATGAATAAATGGATGAATGAATTAATGAAAACTTTATTTAACAGATTGCAGAATGGGTACAATAATACAGTACGGCTCAATACACACAATTGTTAAGGGGATGCAGACCAGAGAAAGACAAGTTTCATGTTTATTTATTAGTTGTCTTGTCATACAGAAATACAGAATACTTTGCATGCAATGCTTCTTTCTGTTTTGCTCCTGAGAGAGTGTGCAGCTAGATAATAACAAGATAGTATAAAATAAGTCTAATATAAGTATAAAATAGAAAGTCAAGTACGTAAACAAGTGTAAACAACAACAAATTTCAGTATACCTATATACAGTATATACAGTGCAGGACTGCAGGTACAGTACAGTGTAGAAATGGTGATGTATATAGCTTAGCTTGTGATGCCACCTTGTTTACACCATGGGGTCCCCCAGTTTCAATTCATAGTGAATTGATTCACTTCTCTGAGGAGAAAAAAAAACTAAAACTAAAAACAAAACAGAAAAAACGCTGTCAGCCTGCTGTCGATATCTTTGGTCCTCCTACTACTAATGTCTCCCCCCCCTCCCGCCGTGGGTGGCGTTGTTTCTCCTCCTACCGGATTGTCTGAGGAGAGAGCGAGTAGGGTATATCTGCAGAGCCGCAAGCCCAACCATCTGGGCGGGGCTTCGGGGCCTGTACTTGGTTTTACTGTGCGTGGGGCCCCGCCCAGACGTTGGGCTTGCGGCTCTGCAGATATACCCTATTCATTGCAATGAGCAGCGTTGGGGAGAGGTGGAGTCTGAGAGAGAGAGAGAGGTGGGAAGAGGGAGGAGAAGAAAGGGGGGAAGGAGGAGGAGGAGAGCCGGGGAAAAGCAGACACAACAGACACACAGGGGGGAGGACGGCGGTGGAGTAATAATAATCATCACTTCTGTACAAATTGCATTATTATTATTATATAACCCAAGTAGTGCCAAGTGCCGAAGAGTGGAATAAAAACCAAGATGATAACGCCCTACTTCCTAGAGAATTTCTGGGTATGTTGTTGCTTTTTTCCCCTTCTTCCTAATTATGTTGTGTTGAGTCTGTTGCCCGTGTATTGTTTCTAGCTGACCTGTCTCTCCTCCCGGTCCCGGTATCGACCAGGGGTGAGACACATTACAGTGGTTCTGTGGTTCACGCTGCTCCGGTGGAGCGGTGTTGTTGTGGTCAGCGGACCCGCGGACAGCGCTCCTCCTCCGGGCGCTGGTTCTCCGGCCACCCCGGGGACCGGGGGCCTCTCTGTGCAGCGGTCTAACTAACGTGCTGTCACTATTATAGAGTCCCGCCTCTCGCTCTGCGTCCATTGGCTGTCACGCGACGTCTTGGAATGTTTATGGTCATTTCCGTGAAAACCATTGGACAGTGTCGGCTGTCACTCACTCACGGCCCCCTGGACTAAGTTTCAGTGAGAGGCCAGATGTTTATAATAGTAAGTTGGAGAGAGTTGGTTGTTTCAGTGATTTTTTATTTGAGTGAACCGTGTTTGTTGCTGTTTTCCCAGATATTTTATACATCTAGAGAGAGAGGCTACAGAGTCTGTAATAAATAATCATGTTCCACTTCCAACGTCTGGAATGTTTTACATTAGTATCCCGATTTCTTTCTAGTATCTGTATGTCATGTTATGATGAATTGAAAATGGGGGACCCTGATGTAAACAAGACGAAAGTCTTTCTCAGGTCTGCATCCCCTTCTTAACAATTGTGTGTATTGAGCCATACTGTATTGTACCCATTCTGCAATATGTTAATAAAGTTTTCAATCAATCAATCAATCAATCTTGCACAGGGTTGTTTGGCTATACTTGACGTGGCTGCATATGATTACAGCAGCAGGTTGTAAAAAGAATAATCCTGTCGTGTCAACTCACTCATGCATCTCATTTTAATTAAAGACTGTTATTTCACCAAATAAATAAAACGCAAGGAGGTGACACTATATAAAACACATACACCTTTTAATAATCCCTCTCAGTTTGGGTGTATTATAGCACAACAGGCCCTGGTGTAGCCAAAGTTTTGAACTACAGGTATGTTGTGTACTTGTGTCCACTAGTAGTAGTAATATATGTAATGGATACTTAGCCTCTATTCACAACAAAGTGACACAGAGACAGCTGGAATCGTGGATCTACACAGTAGCATATAGTTTCAAGTTTCTTTATTAGTTGTCATACAGAAGTACAGAATACTTTCATACAAAATGCTTCTTACTGTTACGCTCCAGAGACTGTGCTAGACAAGATAGTATCAAATAACATAGTATAGCATGTAAATTAGAAGTAGAAAATGAGGTCACAGTGTTCAGTATAGACATATGTACAATGTTCGATGCAGAATAGACGTAACTGAGTTACCATATAATATACAATACTATGCAGTGTACTAATGTACAATATTATATAGTGAAAAGCAGAAATGCAGAAATGGGATGAGGTACAATTTAGGTACAATTTACAGTAAGGTGTACGAGTTGTAGTGCAATCCTTCATCAATAAATATAAATATAAAGTGTGGGGAGTGGGTGCTACAGTGTGTTTGTTTAAAGTGGGTGTGTGCTATAAAGTGTGGGGAGTGGGTGCTACAGTGTGTTTGTTTAAAGTGAGTGTGTGCGTGTGGATGTGTGTGCTGTGTGCGTTTGATGGTTGTTGTTGTGTAGTGTTCATTGTTCGTTAAGCAGCCTGATGGCCTGGGGATAGAAGCTTCTTCTGAGTCTTTAGCCTACATATTTCTAAGTGTAATGGTTTGAAATCACTATTAGTCTAAGACAAGTGTTTTTTATTCCTCTGGGGATACTACTGGGCCCCCAGGGGTTTTGAGAACTGCATTAGACTGAATGGAATGATGAAGGAAGTGAGATGTTGTTGTTGGCTTGCTGCCCAGGTGACATTTTGACGTGTCGTCACACATGGGTCATCATTCATTCATCACAACTAATCATCTTAATATTGGGTCTGTTCCATTTAGGTGTGCTTGTTCACTGGCACACTTACATGGTTACATGGCATGCCAGTTGTTAACGTTATTAGTTACAGCTGTGTTTACCTATCGCTATGAGAGTGACACATTCGATTAGATTCAAATGTATTGCCATCATGCAGCACAAGTACAGAACAATGTAAAGAGGTTTGGCATCCAACCAGAGTGCAAATGTAACAGTAAAAGTGCAATAGTGATATACAATGTGCAGGTGATTAAGCTGGGTATACGATATATCGATGAGTATTAATGAGTAATAGTGCTATGTACAGGTGTATGTACAGAGTTGTAGTATTATATAATATGCACAGTGATACAGGTATAAAGACAGTATGGTAGACTAGTAGTCATACTGGCCAGCAGCGTAACTAGTAGTAACAGTAGGTAAGGGATATGTGTACAGTATCTACAGACATGTATACAGGATTATATGCAGTATGTAGACAGATGTGGATAGATACGTTAAGAATAAATATATATATATCGGTATATACAGCGTTAATGTACATGCTATCATACAGAGTGCATTCATGTCTGCTGTGAAAATAAGGTAATAATAATAAGGTGGACTTAAAGCACCCAGAAATGAAAGTCTTATTGAGATTGTGAGTTCCTGGGCAATATGGCCAAAATATCTTTCTTAGTTTTTGACTAGGGCTATCCCTTCACAGTCGATCACTTCATTCATTGGTCTGTTGATTAGTCATTTTTTCATGCTTTCTTCTTCCATATTGAACGGGTTATTTCTTGAGAAATGACAAGGATGTCTCTGCCTCTGGTGAACGCGAGGACCTTCTGCATGGTGGCATGTGGGAAACACAATTTTACACATTTGTTTATTAAATCAACTAATCGATTTGTCAACAATTCCTATGACTATTAGACCTAGTCGACAAAGAAATTCTGTAGTCAGGGACAGCCCTAGCTTTGACAAGATTTTGTTTTCCAAATTAAAATGCGATATCTTTATATTGTAATACCACATGGCGCTATATCATTCAAATTGGTTAATCTTTTTTTATTTATTTTTTTACTTTTTAATACTGACTCACTGCAAGGATTTTCCTTTTTATTAACTTATATATATATTTTTACAATAGTATTGTGGATGATGGTATTGTACACATAAACCCTGTCACTTCCTGTTGCAAAGGAAGTTTTGCTGTTTGTTCCCGGCCCCAGGCATGGGGTTTGTTTTGATGACGAGAGGAGAGACAGGGTGAAGAAGAGCCCATGCTCACTGTGAACATGGAGTTATTTACCTTTTGTTTGGAAAGGCTTCCTTTTGCCCCATAATGCCTTCAGCAAAACCCCTGTAGATCGGACACCAGTCCACGGAAAATATCAATACAAAATAGATGATATCAATGGACTTGTCCGGGTGGCTGGGCAGGTTAGTCGTCTCACCAACCACTGCAGAGACTGAGGGTTCAATTCCCGCTGTCAGCGGTACCTCTGGCTTGGTGAGTCGTTCCTAGTCCTACAGAAACACAATTGGCCGTGTTCGCGGGGGGCAAGCCGGTGGGGTATCGGTCCTGGTCGTTACAACAGCGACTCCTACGAGTCGGTACTGTATTGTATTGTACCCATTCTGCAATCTGTTAATACAATTTTCAATCAAATGTTATTAACAGATTGCAGAATGGGTACAATACAGTACGGCTAAATACACACAATTGTTAAGGGGATGCAGACCAGAGAAAGACTTTCGTCTTGTTTACATCAGGGTCCCCCATTTTCAATTCATAATGAATTGTAAGTAAGGGTGCAATTAGCACCGTGCAATCCATTCTTTGTGGATCCCGCCCTAGCTGTCTGGTGAAAAGAAACAGCTGTGAATGTGGTAGTCTACACCCTCCCCAGACCGACAGTAGGGCAGCATGTGGTAGTCTACACCCTCCCCAGACCGACAGTAGGGCAGCATGTGGTAGTCTACACCCTCTCCAGACTGACAGTAGGGCAGCGCAACGACCAGGAAGGGAATTGGAATAACGTCTAAATTGGGGGATGGGAGAAAAGATGGAAAGACACAAAAAAATAAATCAATGGACGAGTCCATTGTCTTTCATTCTCACCACCAGTCTCAACATGTTTCTGCCGTAATCCTGCCATTAAATCTACCATTGACGTCAAACTCCTCCTACTAGTAGTGCCTTTAATTAAAAATCATGTAATTGATTTGAGCTAGTTTTATGACCAGGCAAGTTGAATAGAACCAATTCCATTTACAGCAGTGGCCTGGGGAGGTATGCCATGGAACAGTGGGTTATAAACGGACCTGGAAGCTGCTCAGAACAACCACAGTCCTCTCTATAGGGAGGTGTAGTGGTTACTTCCTGGTCTATAGGGAGGTGTAGTGGTTACTTCCTGGTCTATAGGGAGGTGTAGTGGTTACGTCATTGTTGTTTCCGGCCGGTCCACCTTGCTTGAAATTGCAATGTATTTCCAATGGACACATTTCTAAATCGTCTCGTTTAAAACAAATAAAGCGTGAACATTGGCACGGTGTACCTTTTTAGAGCCATATGAAATCCGTTTTATTTTTTTCCAAATTCCATTATATTTTTTTCCAAATTCCGTTTTTTCCGTATTTTTTTTCCAGAATTCTGTATTTTGCTTTGTACGCTCATTTTACCATCAGAAATAGTGTCTAATAAGTGGGAATGAATAAATGTCCACAATTTAATAAGATATAACAGTCCATTTAATAGGGCTGTCTTAAATACTTCGAAGCTTCGTTCGATGGGCATGGGATTCGAATATGAAAATAAAATTTGATTATTTAAAAAAAATAATATAAAAATAATATATATTTTTGCAAAATCAACTCTGCCTCTCTTTGTTAACTACAACAAGCAATGCTGTTAGTTATTTAAGATGAGGTCGGACTCGGCACTGACAGATTTGTGTTCATTGTGCTGCTTTTATAAAGCCTCAAATGACGGCTTACAATATTTCATGAAAGCAAAGTGTTTTGTTTGTCTAAGATTTAAAAAGGTACTTTAAACTTTACAGCACTGACAAAGTTGAACAAAGTGCTGTACATGTCACAACATATTTTTTTTTTTAATTTTAATTTTTTTTTTTTTTAATAGTTGATTCCATTTTTATTGCTCAATTCCGCGATTCCGTCTGCGATTCCGTGATCGTGGATTCCATATGGCTCTACTTTCTGTGTATTCATCCACAATCTATAGCTCAACATGAAACAATTCGCAATTAATCGTAAAATAATTACGTATAATTTTATTTCAACCAAAAATGCTTAAACAATAATGTTAGTGATAGAAGGGAACTCATTTTGTGCAAACATGGAACGCTTGCCAATGTTCATGAGGCAGAATTATTACAATAGCCGATAATACATTTCCCCAATGATAAACCCCTATACGGGTGGACCGCGCGGGAAACTAAAGTGACGTCAGACTACACCTCCCTGTTGTTGAGGCTCCACAGCTGGTTGGGGGGAGGGGGGGGGGGTTCAGTGCCTTGCTCAAGGGCACTTGGACCATTGTTTTTGAGGGAGAGGAGAGAGCACTTCTCATTCATTAACTCGTGAGTCTAGAGTCTCTGGATTCAAACAGGTGACCTTGCGGTCACACAAATGTGTTTCTCTAACCATTAGCCTACTGCAACCCACAGCCATTTCCCCAAATATAGCGTTAGATGGTATATAGAGTATAATAAGTTATCAGATACCAGGGAGGCCGGGTAGCGCAGCGGACTAAGCGTCTGTCTACCACCACAGAGACAGTGGGATCGAATCCAGCTGTGGTGCTTCCGGCTTGGCCGACCGTCCATACTGACACAATTGGCAGTGTCAGCGGGAGGGAAACCCGGCGAGGGTGGGTCCTGGTCGCTGTAAACAGCGACTCCTACAGGTCGGTCAGGGTGCCTGCACAGCAAGGGAAGGATCTAGGAGAGGTAGTGTGACCTTCCACACGTTACACTCTCCCAGTGAGAGTCCGCGCTGCCAGGTGAAAAGAAGCGTGGGCTGGCTACACATGTGTTGGAGGAAGCATGTGATAGTCTCCGCCCTCCTCCCAGACCAACGGTAGGGGGTAGAGTGCGCAACGACCAGGAAGGGGATTGGGAATTGGCATAACGACTAACATTGGGATGGGAGAAAAACGGAAAAAGGAGGGGGAAAAAGATAATAAAAAGAATTAAAAAGATTGGTATAATTATAGACAGGCATAACATTTGCATTGGCATAACGACTAACATTGGGATGGGAGAAAATTGGAAAAAAGGAGGAAAAAGATAAAAAAAATTAATTTTTTAAATCGGATAACCGGTTTTGTGTCCTGTTTATAATCGGCACAGCAAGTGATGCATTGCGGAGAATCGCGGCCGCCCTCTCGTTTCAGTGGAATGCCGTCGTCCAGCTCCAGCCTCAGGCTGGTAGCTTGGTTCTTGTTGAAATGCAACCACGCTGCTTTTCTTTGCTCTTCTACTCTGTATGTTTGTTTTTGTTTTCTAAGCGGCAGGTTTATTTGTTTGCTCTCGGTTTGAGGTCATGGGAAACCCTTCCACCACTAGAATGTTACCAGTGAAAGATGGACAGACGGACGGACTCGGTCCTTAAGTTCTAATCAGTGGAGGAACAAGTCGCTCCTCAGTGTCGTGGCGTTTAACTAAAGTTGATAATATCAACGTTGGGGGAAATTGTTGCCTTGGAAAGACTATCTCACAAAGAACATTCCATGATGCCCGTTTCTTATTGCATTTGAATGATTACTGGGTGAAGGAGACTAGAGCACTAGAGCAGAGAGACCCTCCGGTTAGTCTCTGATCCTTCAATCTGCCCTTTGTGCCCTGAAATGAGCCAGTGACGGCAGGGATCAGCTGTGTGTTTAACATGCAGGACACACACACACACAGACACACACACACACACACACACACACACACACACACACTCACTGACACACACACACACACACATACACACTCACTGACACACACACACACACACACACACTCACTCACTCACTCACTCACTCACTCACTCACTCACTCACTCACTCACTCACTCACTCACTCACTCACTCACTCACTCACTCACTCACTCACTCACTCACTCACACACACACTCACTGACACACGCACACACACACACACACATTCACATACACACATACGTAGGCCTGCCACGATAACAAATTTTGCTGGGCGATTAATTGCCCCCGAAAATATCGCGATAAGCGATATTATTGCGACCGGTTAGAGAATTTTTTTTTGAGAAATTTATTTCCCAAAACTTTTATTTTGAAGCCCACCGCTCCGTCTTTTCCGGTGTTTTAGACTTTTATTTTGAAGCCCACCGACCGGACCGGAAGTATTGTTGTGATTATCCTAGCTTGCTGATGCTGCTGGTAGATCGACATGCTGCTGGTGGACTGGGGCCAGCTAACGTTAGCTTGCTGATGCTACTACTACTTCGACATGCTGCTAATGGGCTGGGGCCAGCTAACGTTAGCTTGCTGATGCTACTAGTAGATCGACATGCTGCTGGTGGACTGGGGCCAGCTAACGTTAGCTTGCTGATGCTACTACTACTTCGACATGCTGCTAATGGGCTGGGGCCAGCTAACGTTAGCTTGCTGATGCTGCTGGTAGATCGACATGCTGCTAGTGGACTGGGGCCAGCTAACGTTAGCTTGCTGATGCTACTAGTAGATCGACATGAGCTAATGATAAAACAAATGTTGAGATTGTTGGTGAACAACTAACTTTAAGTTAGTTTTAACGTTAGCTACTAACGTTAAAACGCTAACGTTACACTACAAATAACGCTACTTGGTTAAAAGGAGCAACACTATTGAGAAATGTAGTTAAGCTATGTGGTGTTGCCCCACGGAGCTCCTGTGCTGTGCTCTCTGCTCTGTAGTAAAGCCAGCGGCCCGCCTCCCAACACGGACAGTGACTGACAAGGGGCACTGGTTCCGCCTCATTAAAACAAACGCGCAAATAGCAATTAATCGCGCCCGTCAAAATCATTGCATTCATTTTAATTATCGCGGCAATTAATCGATTTATTGCTTATCGCGGCCTACACATACGCCACACACACACACACACACACACACACACTAGGGCTGGGCGATATGGCCTAAATATGATATCACGATATTTTCTGACCTTTCGGCGATACACGATACACATCACGATGTTTTTCTTTTTTACCCCAAACAATTCATTATGAGGCTTACCAAGACAGTATTTGATTTTGCAAGCTAACATTAAAGACAAAATAAAATACCCATGCATTTAGCATTTTTATATTATATATTAGATTTAGATTATTAGATTATATATTGCATATATTTAGCAATGAGATATTATATGATTTAGATATGAAATATGATGAATTGAAAATGGGGGACCCTGATGTAAACAAGACTAAAGTCTTTCTCTGGTCTGCATCCCCTTAACAATTGTATGTATTGAGCTGTACTGTACCCATTCTGCAATATGTTAATAAAGTTTTAAATCAATCAATCAATCAATCAATCAATAGCATTTTAATGAAACTACTGTATATATGTATGTCTCTAAATGTTTTGATGAATTGAAAATGGAGGACCCTTATGTAAAAAAGTCGAAAGTCTTTTTCTGGTCTTCATCCTCCTGTACTGTATTGTACCCATTCTGCAACCCTTTAACAAAGTCTTCACTCATTCATTCTGACGGAAACATATAATTTTGATTGACAGTCGAGTCTGCCAATTACGTCACAGCGCTTGCACCCGCCCTGCTGTTCTTAGCACCAATCGGCAAGCTCCTAGTTTTTTACTTCCTGAATGTCCTGTGTGCTGAACAACAACAAAGCTACTAACGTTAGCTCCCCGCGGCCGTCGAGTAGGAGACCAGTGCTCAACAGGATGACTAAATGAGGCATAATGATTTTACTACAACGAATGTTATAATAAAAGCCTTTCCATACATCTGTCTGATTGAAAACTTTATTAACAGACCGCGGAATGGGCATATCTCAGCACGGGCTGAGATATGAACGAGTAACGTGTGGACAGATTGACGCGACACAATCCTCTTGGGCAAAACATCACGATATCCACGATACGTTGAAAAAGTGTATCGTTAATGAACTGTACCCGATATTTATATAATATCGTCATATCGCCCAGCCCTAACACACACACACATACACTCACTGACACACACACACATGCTCATTGACACACACACACACACACACATACACACACACACACACACACACACATACACTCACTGACACACACACGCACACATACACACATACACTCACTGACGCACACACACTCACACTCACACACTCACTGACACACACACACACGCACACACACACACACACACACACACACACACACAACACACACTTGCATGGCGTTTGGAAAGGCCCGCAGTGCTCATTGAATTAAATCCAAGCCAGCATCACATTGGTTCGTAGACAGAAAGGTAACAGAAATGAATGTTTCCACTGTTTCACGTTCGAATAGGGAGGTTTGGTCTGACGTCACTGGTTGTTCCACCCGTATATAGGGATTTATCATTGGGAAAATGGATTATCGGCTATTGTAACAATTCTGCCGCATGAACATTGGCAATCTTTCCATTTTTGCACAAAATGGTTATGCTAGCTAGCTACCCTTCATGGCCGGCTGATACCACTATATGCACTCGGTGCATCACAGTCACGAAAGGAGCTACCACGATAGCTAACTAACGTTAACGTTACAAGCTCAAAAACCTTATAACTACTACTACTGTCGTGTCCATAAGTTCCCTGGCAGAATACTTTGTTTGTGAGGACAAAGGTATACAAAGAGGAGAGAACCATTTTAAATCGGGGCATGTTAGGAGTTTCGTGAATGCCGGCTAGCAAGCTACTAACGTCATGTAAAAAACAATATAAACTATACACAATATGTACAATGAAACAATGATTTACATTAGTATTTACAGTGATTTAATATGCAGCGAAATAACGTTATACGATTTAAATTATAAATACAAATGTGGTTGTGGCTTTTACAAATAAGTGGTTAGCTTTAGAGATAAATGGCTATGATCACCGGAGTACTAGTTGTTTGCAAGTGTAGCTGTACAATGAGCTGTAGACCAGCCTGTAACACTAGTGTTGGGTGAAACAGATACTAGCCACAGATTCAGGGTCAGTTATTTTCCCATTGTACGAATTGTTAAGCTTATGGAATGTAAGGGACATCTGATCCTAGGTCTGTGACTAGTAGGCAGGAGGCAGGCTACGCTGTGGTGACGTCAGTCAGCAGCGCCAAATAGCAGTGTAGTTTCCCAGCGAACGAAAACATAAACGTTGTTATTTTGCTACCTTTACGATTAATTGCGAATATTTTCATGTTGAGCTATAGATTGTGGATAAATACGCACAGAAAGGTACACCATGCCAACGTTAATGCTTTATTGATCTAAAACAAGCCGATTTAGAAATGGTCAATGGGGAAATACATTGAGTGGAACAGAGGGTGGAACAGGAAAAAACTGAAATGACGTAACCACTACACCTCCCTATAGAGGACACTGAGACGACATCATGTGGAATCCTTTCTGAGCTCATGTGAATTTAGGGCGGCCTCGATATACACGGGATGAGCGTCGAGAGAGGAGGAGTGAGAGAGGAGTGAGAGAGGAGTGAGAGAGGAGGTGCAGGAGGAGAGAGAGGGGAGGTGCAGGAGAGAGAGGAGTGAGAGGAGGTGCAGGAGGAGAGAGGAGTGAGAGAGGAGTGAGAGAGGAGTGAGAGAGGAGGTGCAGGAGGAGAGAGAGGGGAGGTGCAGGAGGAGAGAGAGGGGAGGTGCAGGAGAGAGAGGAGTGAGAGGAGGTGCAGGAGGAGAGAGGAGTGAGAGAGGAGTGAGAGAGGAGTGAGAGAGGAGGTGCAGGAGGAGAGAGAGGGGAGGTGCAGGAGGAGAGAGAGGGGAGGTGCAGGAGAGAGAGGAGTGAGAGGAGGTGCAGGAGGAGAGAGGAGTGAGAGAGGAGTGAGAGAGGAGTGAGAGAGGAGGTGCAGGAGGAGAGAGGAGTGAGAGAGGAGGTGCAGGAGGAGAGAGGAGTGAGAGAGGAGTGAGAGAGGAGGTGCAGGAGGAGAGAGAGGGGAGGTGCAGGAGGAGAGAGAGGAGGTGCAGGAGGAGAGAGAGAGGAGGTGACTCAAGAGAGAGATAGAGGAGGTGCAGGAGGAGAGAGAGGGGAGGTGCAGGAGGAGAGAGAGAGGAGGTGCAGGAGGAGAGAGGAGGTGACTCAAGAGAGAGATAGAGGAGGTGCAGGAGGAGAGAGAGGGGAGGTGCAGGAGGAGAGAGAGGGGAGGTGCAGGAGGAGAGAGAGAGGAGGTGACTCAAGAGAGAGATAGAGGAGGTGCAGGAGGAGAGAGAGGGGAGGTGCAGGAGGAGAGAGAGGGGAGGTGCAGGAGAGAGAGGAGTGAGAGGAGGTGCAGGAGGAGAGAGGAGTGAGAGAGGAGTGAGAGAGGAGTGAGAGAGGAGGTGCAGGAGGAGAGAGAGGGGAGGTGCAGGAGGAGAGAGAGGGGAGGTGCAGGAGGAGAGAGAGGAGGTGCAGGAGGAGAGAGAGAGGAGGTGCAGGAGGAGAGAGAGGAGAGAGAGAGGAGGTGACTCAAGAGAGAGATAGAGGAGGTGCAGGAGGAGAGAGAGGGGAGGTGCAGGAGGAGAGAGAGGGGAGGTGCAGGAGAGAGAGGAGTGAGAGGAGGTGCAGGAGGAGAGAGGAGTGAGAGAGGAGTGAGAGAGGAGTGAGAGAGGAGGTGCAGGAGGAGAGAGAGGGGAGGTGCAGGAGGAGAGAGAGGGGAGGTGCAGGAGAGAGAGGAGGTGCAGGAGGAGAGAGGAGTGAGAGAGGAGTGAGAGAGGAGTGAGAGAGGAGGTGCAGGAGGAGAGAGAGGGGAGGTGCAGGAGGAGAGAGAGGGGAGGTGCAGGAGATAGAGGAGTGAGAGGAGGTGCAGGAGGAGAGAGGAGTGAGAGAGGAGTGAGAGAGGAGTGAGAGAGGAGGTGCAGGAGGAGAGAGGAGTGAGAGAGGAGGTGCAGGAGGAGAGAGGAGTGAGAGAGGAGTGAGAGAGGAGGTGCAGGAGGAGAGAGAGGGGAGGTGCAGGAGGAGAGAGAGGAGGTGCAGGAGGAGAGAGAGAGGAGGTGACTCAAGAGAGAGATAGAGGAGGTGCAGGAGGAGAGAGAGGGGAGGTGCAGGAGGAGAGAGAGAGGAGGTGCAGGAGGAGAGAGAGAGGAGGTGACTCAAGAGAGAGATAGAGGAGGTGCAGGAGGAGAGAGAGGAGGTGCAGGAGGAGAGAGAGAGGAGGTGACTCAAGAGAGAGATAGAGGAGGTGCAGGAGGAGAGAGAGAGGAGGTGCAGGAGGAGAGAGGAGGTGACTCAAGAGAGAGATAGAGGAGGTGCAGGAGGAGAGAGAGGGGAGGTGCAGGAAGAGAGAGAGGAGGTGCAGGAGGAGAGAGAGAGGAGGTGACTCAAGAGAGAGATAGAGGAGGTGCAGGAGGAGAGAGAGGGGAGGTGCAGGAGGAGAGAGAGGAGGTGCAGGAGGAGAGAGAGGGGAGGTGACTCAAGAGAGAGAGAGAGAGAGGAGGTGCAGGAGGAGGAGAGAGAGGAGGTGACTCAAGAGAGAGAGAGAGAGAGGAGGTGCAGGAGGAGAGAGAGAGGAGGTGCAGGAGGAGAGAGAGAGGAGGTGACTCAAGAGAGAGAGAGAGAGAGGAGGTGCAGGAGGAGAGAGAGAGGAGGTGCAGGAAGAGAGAGAGGAGGTGCAGGAGGAGAGAGAGGGGAGGTGCAGGAGGAGAGAGAGAGGAGGTGCAGGAGGAGAGAGAGAGGAGGTGACTCAAGAGAGAGATAGAGGAGGTGCAGGAGGAGAGAGAGGGGAGGTGCAGGAGGAGAGAGAGAGGAGGTGACTCAAGAGAGAGAGAGAGAGGAGGTGCAGGAGGAGAGAGAGAGGAGGTGACTCAAGAGAGAGAGAGAGAGGAGGTGCAGGAGGAGAGAGAGAGGAGGTGCAGGAAGAGAGAGAGGAGGTGCAGGAGGAGAGAGAGAGGAGGTGCAGGAGGAGAGAGAGGAGGTGCATGATGAGAGAGAGAGGAGGTGCAGGAGGAGAGAGAGAGAGGAGGTGCAGGAGGAGAGAGAGGAGGTGCAGGAGGAGAGAGAGAGGAGGTGCAGGAGGAGAGAGAGAGAGGAGGTGCAGGAGGAGAGAGAGGAGGTGCAGGAGGAGAGAGAGAGAGGAGGTGCAGGAGGAGAGAGAGAGGAGGTGCAGGAGGGGAGGAGAGAGAGAGGAGGTGCAGGAGGAGAGAGGAGAGAGAGGAGTGAGAGAGAGGAGGTGCAGGAGGAGAGAGAGAGGAGGTGCAGGAGGAGAGAGAGAGGAGGTGCAGGAGGAGTGAGAGAGGAGGTGCAGGAGGAGAGAGAGAGGAGGTGCAGGAGACAGAGTCGTGACTCAAGTCAAGCGGTTGCATCAAACTTCCGCTCTCACCAGAGCCTCACCCGTGCACCGTTTCCTCTTTTGTATTATTCATGTTGTCTTTATTTGTTTTGTTTGTTTTTCTTAAAAGGGTCATATATTATATTAATATATCGGTTCTCTGTGGATTGTACTAGGTTATTGTTTTCATGAGTTACTTTTGTTTGTGAGCCATTTTTTATATCTTGAGTTGAGTGGTAGTTATTTCACTAAAAGACAGCTTTCTGAGGCTGAGGTTACACCTTTCGTATCATCTTCGTATTGTTTTCTTATACGCATCGCCGCGTATCGCCGCGACGTCATGCGCCTCGAGTCACACTTTCGTTTTTTTTTTGTTTTTGTCACCAGAGCACACTGATGTAGTACACTGCCAAAGCAGTAGGTGGCAGTAGGTGGCAAACATGAAGGCAATTTCAACCAATCAGAACGAATGTGCCAATACACTTCCTGGTGGAAGCTCCAGCAAAGATGTCAATAAGGCAGGCGCCTATGCCGCGCCACCATCTTTTAATAATAATAACCATAATTTGTCAGCAAAGCCTAATAAAAGTGCAATAAACAAAACGGATACATTCACTGTGTGTTCTGCCTGTCATTTGTTGATGAAACAAAACTAACATCAACACAAGTGACCACCAAGAGCGGATAGTTTAGTGTAAAAAACGCTCGGTAGCATTGTTAGCTGCATGCTAACGTCAATGGAGTATGCCATTATAACAATATAGCATTGTGGCTAGAAGCTAACGTTAGCTCACGCTACTTAGCCAGCACGAAACTGATGATATCGCGAGCTATCAGTAGTTAGATAACATTAGAGACAACGCTGTGTGTATTAAACAAAGGTGAATAGATGACTGGGCCATTTTGTTTAATGCTTCTTAAGTTGAAAGAGGAACTCTGAGCTAACAGGGTCTGAATCCTGATAGCTCACGTTAGCCAGCTGCTCATGCCATCGGTAATGCTAGCAGAATGAATGGATGTAAACTTTATTTAACATATTGCATATGGGTACAATACAATACGGCTCAATACAAACAATTGTTAAGGGAATGCAGACTGTTGTAGCTTGGACTGGGGTCCTTATAACAATAACTTGACAACACATGGTAGCTGAAGCTATTTGGGACACGGAGCTCTGTCCCAAACACACACACACACACACTCTGCTGTCACCGGAAGGGCACGCAGATGGTATCTACTGCGCATGGGCGTTTTCGCAACAACGGCTAGCGTGCTGACTACACGCTGTTTGTCGACTCGTTTTTTTGCGTATCTCCAAACGCAAACACAATTTTGCGTTTCAGCCGTATCCACAAAAAAACGCCAAAAAACGCGTTTCTGTGTAGATAGGACATCATACGTCGTCAAAAACGTGTAAAAAAACGCCAGGAATACACTAGTCTAACCATAGCCTGAGTTGCTCCATTCACATCATAGTAGATTCAATTCAATTCAATTCAAAACACGTTATTAGTCCCGCAACTCGCAAGCGGCAATTTAGAGCATGAGAGATGAGATAAGATGTTCCTTTATTGATCCCCTTGTGATCATAGCAGGGAGGTACAGCTATGGGCAGGGGGGGTACAGCTATGGGCAGGGGGTACAGCTATGGGCAGGGGGAGGTACAGCTATGGGCAGCGGGAGGTACAGCTATGGGCAGGGGGAGGTACAGCTATGGGCAGGGGGAGGTACAGCTATGGGCAGGGGGAGGTACAGCTATGGGCAGGGGGGTACAGCTATGGGCAGGGGGAGGTACAGCTATGGGCAGCGGGAGGTACAGCTATGGGCAGGGGGAGGTACAGCTATGGGCAGCGGGAGGTACAGCTATGGGCAGGGGGAGGTACAGCTATGGGCAGCGGGAGGTACAGCTATGGGCAGGGGGAGGTACAGCTATGGGCAGGGGGAGGTACAGCTATGGGCAGCGGGAGGTACAGCTATGGGCAGGGGGAGGTACAGCTATGGGCAGCGGGAGGTACAGCTATGGGCAGGGGGGTACAGCAGCTATGGGCAGGGTAATGGTAGAAAGACATAAATATAGACAAATAAAATTTGATGGGAATATAATAATGTGAGAAAAAGTAAAGTAAAGTAAACAAAGGTGCAGATGAGGGTCTGTGTGCCCTGCTATCGGTTATATTATCGTTACAATAAATATAGGCGATAAAGAATTAGAATCTGAATGTATGAGTAAAGATAAACGGTACAAGGTGCAGTACTAACACACAAGGCATGTTGTGCAAGTTGAAAGAGAGTTCAATGTTGTGCAAGTTTTTGTTGTTGTTCAAGCACATTATAGAGATATGCTACACAGAAGGGAGGTGATATTGTTGTTGTTTAAGCATAATAAGCACACATCATAGACATATTCTACACAGGGAGGTTGATTGATTGAATTGATTGAAAACTTTATTAACAGATTGCAGAATGGGTCAAATACAGTATGGCTCAATAATGCACATAATTGTTAAGGGGATACAGAGACCAGAGAAAGACTTTCGTCTTGTTTACAACAGGGTCCCCCATTTTCAATTCATCATGACATTTATGACATACACAGATAAGACAGTACTGTTACATCCAGACATTTATGACATACAAGATATACAAATATACAGTACTGTTTAAGAGACAGAGATCCTAAAAGAAAATATATACATTCGAGGGGGTCATATATTGTTGTTGTTTAAGCACATTATAGAGATATGCTACACAGACAGGAGGTCTATTGTTGTTGTTTAAGCACATTATATAATGATATGCTACACAGATGAGGTCATATTGACAAAGGGTTGTTCACAGTCTACTAACTAAACCGTATACACAAGGTGCAGTGTTAGCCTAACTAGCATGAATATCTTCAATGGTAGTCATTTCACAAAAAGCCAGCTTTCTGACTTGCTCCATTCACAAAGTAGACGCCGGTATGCAGTGGTGGACGAAGTAATAACAACTTCTACTTAAGTAAAAGTAGAGAAGTATTTGCTATTGAATGTACTTGAGTATCTAAAGTAAAAGTACACATTCTACATGACGTTTGTGTATCCATTGACCTCTATAGGTTATGTTAAAGTGGTACGTGGTCCAGTTATGCTTCTCTGATTAAAGGTGATGTTAAAGTGGTATGTGGTCCAGTTATGCTGCTCTGATTAAAGGTTATGTTAAAGTGGTATGTGGTCCAGTTATGCTGCTCTGATTAAAGGTTATGTTAAAGTGGTATGTGGTCCAGTTATGCTGCTCTGATTAAAGGTTATGTTAAAGTGGTATGTGGTCCAGTTATGCTGCTCTGATTACGTCCTCTTGAAGTTGACAGGCTTCAAATGTGAAAGTATATAATCTTCATATTCATACATTCTTTATTTTGTATATACAATAGGTTTCTATGCTAAATCCTTTTTTTCAAAGTAACTAGTAACTGATGGGTTGTCGGTTGTTCAGATAAATGTAAGATGAGATAAGATAAGATATTCCTTTATTGATCCCCATGGGGAAATGCAGGCATCATCGCAGCATGGGGGAGGGGAGGTACAGGTAGTAGAAGACATACAGGTACAGGTCACATAATTATGGTACAGTGGAGAAGTAAATATAAAAATAGAATAAAAAGGCAGTGCAAACAATATAACAAATATAATGAACTCTGGACATGTGCATATGGGCAACAAGGTGCAAGATGAGGGTATGTATGCCCTCTCACTCTCAGTTATATTTGCCCTACAATAAATATAGATACAATTATATAATCTAATTAAATCTAATCTAATATATAATAAAAAAAAAAAACGAAATGCTAAATATATGCAATATATAATCTAATAATAATCCAATAGTCTAAATCTAATCTAATATATATGCTCTGATGAAGTATACGGTATTCACATACGGTGCGGTCGTGGAGTAAAAAGTAACAATATTTCCCTTGTACTGTAGTTCCCTGGAATGAAAGTACTCGCATAAAGTACAAGTAGCTCGAAATTGTACTTTAAAGTGCAGTACTTGAGTAAAAATACTTAGTTACTTTCCACCACCGACGCTGTGAGAGTTTGTTATTGAACAGCGAGAGCACCTCGTAAATTAATGTCGTAAAGTGCGGAGGCGGGCGGGCCACTGTATGTTCTTCCTGTCCGTACACATGGTCTCCCGAGATGACAATGGATCGGCCAACCTCGCCGCGGACCGTGGGACCAACATGGCGCGGGGAAGGAGTCCTATTGGCTCCTGTGGGCTGTTTCATGTTGCCCCCCCCGGTGGCTCATGGGAAAATAATATGGCGGTACGATAAGCAAACAGTGTTGATACATGAGCCAACAGCCCCGGGACTGCTTTCTACTCCCTGCTGCCTGGGAGAGTGTGTGTGTGTGTGTCTGTGTGTGTGTGTGTGTGTGTGTGTGTGTGTGTGTGGTCTAATTAATAGTCACACTACAGGCTGTGTATGTAGGCTTAAACACACATACACATACACACACACACACACACACACACACACACACACACACACACACACACACACACACACACACACACACACACACACACACACACACACACATGCCCATTGACCAATCTCCCAGAATGTTTGGTTACTTATGTTAACATATTCTTCATGATTTTGAAGTGGGACGTTTTCTTTCTTCAAAACACTAAATAAGAGGTGAGTTAATGTAGAATAATAATGGCTCCTTTTCGTTTAATTTGACCACCTCGATTTCAATTCAATTCAAAGGGGCTTTATTGACATGCGTTTACATTGCCAACGCCAGCGTTAAAACAATCAAACAGAGATCAGTACAGATGGGGCGGGAATACTCGTATGATTGACAGCCTTCATGGTTGGAATACTCGTATGATTGACAGCCTTCATGGTTGGAATACTCGTATGATTGACAGCCTTCATGGTTGGAATACTCGTATGATTGACAGCCTTCATGGTTGGAATACTCGTATGATTGTCAGCCTTCATGGTTGGGAATACTCGTATGATTGACAGCATTCATGGTTGGGAATACTTGTATGATTGACAGCCTTCATGGTTGGAATACTCGTATGATTGACAGCCTTCATGGTTGGAATACTCGTATGATTGACAGCCTTGACATGGTTGGAATACTCGTATGATTGACAGCCTTCATGGTTGGAATACTCGTATGATTGACAGCCTTCATGGTTGGAATACTCGTATGATTGACAGCCTTCATGGTGGTTGTATTCCGTTGGATTTCTTGTCACAGCAGCTCACAAATCTTGCTGCTCTGTTTGCACATTGTTGTATTTCTCCCAGTAGGTTATGGGAGTTTTCTGTTGTTTGCCATGTTTTTAAAGTCTCTTTGGGTGTTTGCCAATTTGTGGGAAGTATATGTCTCTGATGTCTTGGTATAGGGGGCAGGTTGAAGTATATGTCTCTGATGTCTTGGTATAGTGGGCAGGTTGAAGTATATGTCTCTGATGTCTTGGTATAGTGGGCAGGTTGAAGTATATGTCTCTGATGTCTTGGTATAGGGGGCAGGTTGAAGTATATGTCTCTGGTGTCTTGGTACAGTGGGCAGGTTGAAGTATATGTCTCTGATGTCTTGGTATAGTGGGCAGGTTGAAGTATATGTCTCTGGTGTCTTGGTACAGTGGGCAGGTTGAAGTATATGTCTCTGATGTCTTGGTATAGGGGGCAGGTTGAAGTATATGTCTCTGGTGTCTTGGTACAGTGGGCAGGTTGAAGTATATGTCTCTGATGTCTTGGTACAGTGGGTAGGTTGAAGTATATGTCTCTGATGTCTTGGTATAGTGGGCAGTAAGGCTGAGCCCGAACCCTATTTTTAGGGTTCGAACATTCGCCAGGGTTTATCGAACGAACGTTCGAACGTTCGTTTTTTGTAATTTTTTTTATAAAAAAAGAAATTTTATTACATTTCTTTTTTTATATATATTTTTTTTTTTGTATTATAGATCCTACGGAGGGCGGCATTGCATAATCTATTGGTGAAAAAACATGTTGTTTACAGTGGTGGCTGTTCATGTAAACATGTAATTAAACAAAGCACTCAGAAGAAAATAAACAAGCTACTGAGTACTGCATAAAGTTCCTACTTATGATAAACAATAGCCCTTGCACACCGCAGTCACGTAAGGGGCTAGATAAACAAATGCATTCGTTTTGTGGCATTAACGTTATATAGTTAGTGTTACACGTTCAATAACAGGTATTCACTCTTGGTCGACGGGAAGGAGAGAGGCGCGCGCCTCGGCTCCTTCCACCGTCTACCTCGGAACGGGGGACGACAGAGAGACACCGGCGGGGTGCCGCCGGGCTCCCAACACGCCTGCCGCCCGTCCGCCCTCGGCCAGAGTTGTTTACAACGCAACCACCTCCCGCCATGAAGTTCGCGCTCCATGGCCGAAAAAGGCTGGTATTCATTAATGATCCTTCCTCGGCGGGGAGCTACGGAGTCTGTTCACTCTGTTGTGCTTCTCGGTCTCGCAAGCAGATAAATGTATTGCCGGAAGTAAAAAAAATAAATAAACGCTTGCCGATTGGTGGTAACAGCAGAGGCGGGTGCAAGCGGTGTGACGTAATTGGCAGAATCGCCTGTCAATCAAAATGGTTCTATTGCATTGGTTGAGACAATAGTATCCAGCTACAGCCCGGCAGAGACCACACTGGTTGAGCCGAGCGCACTCGGGGGACGCGCCGCTTCACATCGCCTCAACGTCGCGCGTCTGCCTCTTTTTTTTTTTCACCGAACGTTCGAACCTATTAATTAAAGTCCGAATGTCAACGTAACGAACGAACGTTCGAATGTTCGGGCTCAGCCTTAGTGGGCAGGTTGAAGTATATGTCTCTGGTGTCTTGGTACAGTGGGCACGTTGAAGTATATATCTCTGATGTCTTGGTACAGTGGGCAGGTTGAAGTATATGTCTCTGATGTCTTGGTATAGGGGGCAGGTTGAAGTATATGTCTCTGGTGTCTTGGTACAGTGGGCAGGTTGAAGTATATGTCTCTGATGTCTTGGTACAGTGGGTAGGTTGAAGTATATGTCTCTGATGTCTTGGTATAGTGGGCAGTAAGGCTGAGCCCGAACCCTATTTTTAGGGTTCGAACATTCGCCAGGGTTTATCGAACGAACGTTCGAACGTTCGTTTTTTGTAATTTTTTTTATAAAAAAAGAAATTTTATTACATTTCTTTTTTTATATAATTTTTTTTTTTTTGTATTATAGATCCTACGGAGGGCGGCATTGCATAATCTATTGGTGAAAAAACATGTTGTTTACAGTGGTGGCTGTTCATGTAAACATGTAATTAAACAAAGCACTCAGAAGAAAATAAACAAGCTACTGAGTACTGCATAAAGTTCCTACTTATGATAAACAATAGCCCTTGCACACCGCAGTCACGTAAGGGGCTAGATAAACAAATGCATTCGTTTTGTGGCATTAACGTTATATAGTTAGTGTTCCACGTTCAATAACAGGTATTCACTCTTGGTCGACGGGAAGGAGAGAGGCGCGCGCCTCGGCTCCTTCCACCGTCTACCTCGGAACGGGGGACGACAGAGAGACACCGGCGGGGTGCCGCCGGGCTCCCAACACGCCTGCCGCCCGTCCGCCCTCGGCCAGAGTTGTTTACAACGCAACCACCTCCCGCCATGAAGTTCGCGCTCCATGGCCGAAAAAGGCTGGTATTCATTAATGATCCTTCCTCGGCGGGGAGCTACGGAGTCTGTTCACTCTGTTGTGCTTCTCGGTCTCGCAAGCAGATAAATGTATTGCCGGAAGTAAAAAAAATAAATAAACGCTTGCCGATTGGTGGTAACAGCAGAGGCGGGTGCAAGCGGTGTGACGTAATTGGCAGAATCGCCTGTCAATCAAAATGGTTCTATTGCATTGGTTGAGACAATAGTATCCAGCTACAGCCCGGCAGAGACCACACTGGTTGAGCCGAGCGCACTCGGGGGACGCGCCGCTTCACATCGCCTCAACGTCGCGCGTCTGCCTCTTTTTTTTTTTCACCGAACGTTCGAACCTATTAATTAAAGTCCGAATGTCAACGTAACGAACGAACGTTCGAATGTTCGGGCTCAGCCTTAGTGGGCAGGTTGAAGTATATGTCTCTGGTGTCTTGGTACAGTGGGCACGTTGAAGTATATATCTCTGATGTCTTGGTACAGTGGGCAGGTTGAAGTATATGTCTCTGGTGTCTTGGTACAGTGGGCAGGTTGAAGTATATGTCTCTGGTGTCTTGGTACAGTGGACACGTTGAAGTATATGTCTCTGATGTCTTGGTATAGTGGGCAGGTAGAAGTATATGTCTCTGATGTCTTGGTATAGTGGGCAGGTTGAAGTATATATCTCTGATGTCTTGGTATAGTGGGCACTGCAGGTTGAAGTATATGTCTCTGATGTCTTGGTATAGTGGGCAGGTTGAAGTATATATCTCTGATGTCTTGGTATAGTGGGCAGGTTGAAGTATATGTCTCTGATGTCTTGGTATAGTGGGCAGGTTGAAGTATATATCTCTGATGTCTTGGTATAGTGGGCACTGCAGGTTGAAGTATATGTCTCTGATGTCTTGGTATAGTGGGCAGGTTGAAGTATATATCTCTGATGTCTTGGTATAGTGGGCACTAAGTATATGTCTCTGATGTCTTGGTATAGTGGGCACTGCAGGTTGAAGTATATGTCTGATGTCTTGGTATAGTGGGCAGGTTGAAGTATATGTCTCTGATGTCTTGGTATAGTGGGCAGGTTGAAGTATATATCTCTGATGTCTTGGTATAGTGGGCACTGCAGGTTGAAGTATATGTCTCTGATGTCTTGGTATAGTGGGCAGTGCAGGTTGAAGTATATGTCTCTGATGTCTTGGTATAGTAGGCAGGTTGAAGTATATGTCTGATGTCTTGGTATAGTGGGCAGGTTGAAGTATATATCTCTGATGTCTTGGTATAGTGGGCACTGGGCAGGTTGAAGTATATGTCTCTGATGTCTTGGTATAGTAGGCAGGTTGAAGTATATGTCTCTGATGTCTTGGTATAGTGGGCAGGTTGAAGTATATGTCTCTGATGTCTTGGTATAGTGGGCAGGTTGAAGTATATGTCTCTGATGTCTTGGTATAGTGGGCAGGTTGAAGTATATGTCTCTGGTGTCTTGGTATAGTGGGCAGGTTGAAGTATATGTCTCTGGTGTCTTGGTATAGTGGGCAGGTTGAAGTATAAGTCTCTGATGTCTTGGTATAGTGGGCAGGTTGAAGTATATGTCTCTGATGTCTTGGTATAGTGGGCAGGTTGAAGTATATGTCTCTGATGTCTTGGTATAGTGGGCAGGTTGAAGTATATGTCTCTGATGTCTTGGTATAGTAGGCAGGTTGAAGTATATGTCTCTGGTGTCTTGGTATAGTGGGCAGGTTGAAGTATATGTCTCTGATGTCTTGGTATAGTAGGCAGGTTGAAGTATATGTCTCTGATGTCTTGGTATAGTGGGCAGGTTGAAGTATATGTCTCTGATGTCTTGGTATAGTGGGCAGGTTGAAGTATATGTCTCTGATGTCTTGGTACAGTGGGCAGGTTGAAGTATATGTCTCTGATGTCTTGGTATAGTGGGCAGGTTGAAGTATATGTCTCTGATGTCTTGGTACAGTGGGCAAGTGCAGCCTGGTTTCCACCTCGTCTCGTGGGCAGTGGGTGCCCCCCCCCCCCCCCCCCTCCTACAACTCAGAATAGTGATTTGTTATGACTTTTGGGTTTTGGCCAATATCGCAGTGTTTGATGTCACATCGCTTACGGATATGTCTAAAATTACTTTAATAAAAAATTTAAATGACTTGACCGAGAGCTTCGCAATGGACTTTGAGTAGATTTTCCCGGTTTATGCCTAGTCTATAGAGAAAGCAACGGATCGCATCGGTACTTGATACTTGCTTGATACTAGGGGTGGGAATCGCCAGAGACCTCACGATACGATACTATCGCGATACTTGCGTCACGATACGATAGTATCGCGATACTAAATATATCGCGATACGCTGAGTATTGCGATATTAATATTGCGATTTATTTTAATTTTTTAATTTTTTAATTTATTTAATTTATTACCTTTTTTCAACTGCAAAGTAAAACTTTGTCAACATGTTTTATCTAATAAAATGAAGTTCAGTCTGTTCATCTCACTTCAATAATTTTTATTGCAGAACATGGTATTTTCTCAAGCAGACTTAACTGAATGCACATGTGTGTGTGTGTGGACTACTGTACTATTACAGGTATTGAAATGAACAATGCAACTTCCTTATACAAAAAAGAAATATATATATTATATATTTTTTTAATGAATAATTTTATATCGATACTTGGCGTCCCTGTATCGATACAGTATCGCCACGCAAAGTATCGCGATACTACTACGTATCGATTTCCCCCCCCACCCCTACTTGATACGATATTGGCTTCCCACGATCATGAAAACAAGAAACTTTAGATTAAATGATTGTTGTGCCGCATTCCGTGTCGTAAGTGATGTTCTATGTTGGAACAATGATTATGCACTGAGAAGAATTCCACCCGCCTGGCTGTGTCGTCATTAAAGAATCTAATCTGATCTATCGCTCATGTTGTCTTGTGTTGTGTAAATGCAGCGCACCCTTCCTTCACAGCAGTGCACTCCGCCCCCCCCCAGCAGCGACTCCTACAGTTCGGTCGGGGCGCCTGCACAGCGAGGGAAAGGATCTAAGGGGGGTAGTGTGATCCTTCCACACGTTACACCCTCTCAGTGAGAGTCCGCGCTGCCAGGTGAAAAGAAGCGGTTGATTGGCTAGACGTGTGTCGGAGGAAGCACGTGATACTCGTGATAGCCTCCACTCTCCCAGACCGACTGTGGGGGGTAGAGTGCGCAGCGACCAGGAAGGGGATTGGGAATTGGCATAACGACTAACATTGGGATGGGAGAAAAACAGAGGAAAAATGAGGGGGGGGAAATATAAAAAAATAAAATAAAAAATTTTCCCGATTGCCATAATCGAGCAGCCCTACTTGGGGCTGAAAGTGGTTGCTCAGGAGGTAGAGCGGTCATCTGGTAATCAGAAGGTTCCCGGTTTGATTCCCGCTCCTCCCAGTGTCGAAGTGTCCTTGAGCGAGACACTTAACCCTTAACTGCTCCGGATGAGCAGGTCGGCACCTTGCGTGGGGGGCAGCGGTGGCCTAAATGTTAGAGAAGCGGGTTTGTGAAAAATCTGGGCTGGGGAAGTGAATGAATAACTCTCTCCCATCCCCTTAACACCAACCGCTGAAGTGCCCTTGAGCAAGGCACTTAACCCCCAACTGCTCCAGTGGAGTTGCTCAGTGGCCAACCGTGTCAGACTGTGGTTGGTTGTACTGGGCAGCTCCCAGGTGGCAGACTGTGGTTGTACTGGGCAGCTCCCAGGTGTCAGACTGTGGTTGTACTGGGCAGCTCCCAGGTGGCAGACTGTGGTTGTACTGGGCAGCTCCCAGGTGGCAGACTGTGGTTGTACTGGGCAGCTCCCAGGTGTCAGACTGTGGTTGTACTGGGCAGCTCCCAGGTGGCAGACTGTGGTTGTACTGGGCAGCTCCCAGGTGGCAGACTGTGGTTGTACTGGGCAGCTCCCAGGTGGCAGACTGTGGTTGTACTGGGCGGCTCCCAGGTGTCAGACTGTGGTTGTACTGGGCAGCTCCCAGGTGGCAGACTGTGGTTGTACTGGGCAGCTCCCAGGTGGCAGACTGTGGTTGTACTGGGCATCTCCCAGGTGGCAGACTGTGGTTGTACTGGGCATCTCCCAGGTGGCAGACTGTGGTTGTACTGGGCAGCTCCCAGGTGGCAGACTGTGGTTGTACTGGGCAGCTCCCAGGTGGCAGACTGTGGTTGTACTGGGCAGCAGCTCCCAGGTGTCAGACTTTGGTTGTACTGGGCAGCTCCCAGGTGGCAGTAGACTGTGGTTGTACTGGGCAGCTCCCAGGTGGCAGACTGTGGTTGTACTGGGCAGCTCCCAGGTGTCAGACTGTGGTTGTACTGGGCAGCTCCCAGGTGGCAGTAGACTGTGGTTGTACTGGGCAGCTCCCAGGTGTCAGACTGTGGTTGTACTGGGCAGCTCCCAGGTGGCAGTAGACTGTGGTTGTACTGGGCAGCTCCCAGGTGGCAGTAGACTGTGGTTGTACTGGGCAGCTCCCAGGTGTCAGACTGTGGTTGTACTGGGCAGCAGCTCCCAGGTGTGAATGGAACTGTGTGAATGTGAAGCAGGCAGGGCGTAGCTGAAAAAGAGCATCCGTGCACAGCGAACCTACCCTGGGTAAATAAAAGGTAAAAAAAATAATGGTCGGTGTGTGAATGTGTGAGTGAATGGGTAAAAATGTGCGGCACAAGTTGTAAAGTGCTTTGGATTAAAAACTGATGTCATCACGAGGCCATCTGAGTTTATTATACCCTGTGTGCTTCCGAGAGCTCTCTCTCTCTCTCTCTCTCTCTCCCCCCGGTCCGCCCGCCCGCCTGCTGCACCCGAGGCCTGGCTTTACAGCTCCGTCTGGAGAGGAGACTGGGAGACTTGTTAAACTGTCACTAATGCTTAACGCCTGGGTGAGAGTGTGCAGCCATAACCCCCCCCTCCCCCTCCCCCCTCCTCCTCCTCCTCCTCCTCCGCTACTCTCACTGAAACAGACGTTCGGGGGAAAATCCACCCGGGAGCGAGAATTCCAAGCCTCTCTCTCTCTCTCTCTCTCTCTCTCTCTCGGTCTCTTAAAATGAGATTAGCACTCGTCTGAATAATCCATGTTATTCCTACTATGGTATATAGTTCAATTCAGTCCCACCTTCACGGCATGGTGGTGTAGTGGTTAACACTGTCTGTCGCCTCACAGCTAGAAGGCTTTTCTGCGTTGCCAGGTACCCAGGTGGGGGGGTATCTCCTGGGCCTTTCTGTGTGGAGTTTGCATGTTCTCTCCCCGTGTGCTCGCAAGGGTTTCCCCCCCCCGATAAGAGAAACCCAATGGAAAAACATGCACAACAGATGGCTAACGCTGTGGCGTCCCTGACGAAGACGGACAGGAGCACTTGGATTGGTCCCCGGGGTGCGGTACCTCGCCGACGCCCCTGTCTGCTCCCGGCTGCACACGCGCACACACACACACACTGCACAAATGCCCCTATATAACACTTAACAGTAAAAAGATGTTTCAATAATATATGTTGGCGAGGAATCCCTTTGTTTGTCCTAACAATAGCTTGAATGTCACACCTACTAGTGAGCCAATGTCCCCAAACCCCTCCCTACCCCACCCTGCTCTGTCCACAAGAGAGCTCAATCCCCTCTTCTCCGCCCCAGTGTCTCCCAGCTGGCTGGGATGAGAGCGCTCCTCTCAGCCCCGAGCTCATCTAACCCACATGTACTCTGTTACCACGTGTTTCACTATTAAACCTATAAACCTGATCATAATTGATGAGTCCGGTTCCACGACACTGTCCACTCTTAACTAGTTCAGCGCCAGAGGTCGCTGTGGGCGTATGGCCGTGTGTGCCAGAGCTGTAATGAATGGGGATACATGCCGGTGTTTGCAGTGCTAAAACTATATTAAATATTATAGCTATGGATCTAATAATATAGTCGATTGTCATTGAGTTTCTTCCGGTCAAGATGCAAAAAACAGATACTTTTTTCATTCATACATTCCCGTTTTATACCGTGGTGAATATAAGTATAGTTTTAGAGTAATTCTGTGTAATCCCAGGAAACGCCGCTAAACGGCATTTTAGTGCATTTCACTAGGAATCGTGCCATTCCTCGCTTGGATCAACAATGAATCTGAAATCAACGCTAGATTATCAGTATTATGTTTCATCATGCATGCATGAAAGGGTGAGTAGGGGGGGGGGGGGGGGGGGGGGGTTCTATGCTTCGATCGTCACCAACGGAATACGTTACACAGTACATTACAGACACACGCTCCGATCGCGGGGAAGGAATTATTGGATCAACGCAAGATTGATAGCATATAGCCCTTACCTTGTCTAGGATGTACTGCAAAAAGAATATTCCAATTATCGGATCGCCAATCCAAGTATTGATGTCGGTCGTGTTGCCAAAATAATCCACCAAAACGCATGAATCCCACAGTGCTCGAGTCTCCCCAATCCATGTGTTATAAACGTTACTCATGCCCGAGAAGGAAAACCTGGACCGGACTTCTTAGATCGACACACAGCCCAAGCCAGAGGCTTTCCAAGGATGTGCAATACCGGCCGCAAGGCGTTAGGCGGCGGTATTGTACGTTTGCGATCTCAGACCCATTCCCAATGATGACATCAGGCTGGATGGATGGATTATGAAGGGGAATATCGAATAAAAGAAATAACGATGAAAACACGACTTTTCTCTGGTTTGGCGCCCAACGTTCGGCGAGTTAACCCGACTTATCTCGGGTCTGGCGTCCAATGTGTTAAGACAGATTCCCCTATATTGCTACACTTACGGTAAAATTATGTTTCAATCATTCCTGTCCACTCAAGGTAAAATACTGTAGAGCGGGAAAACATAAAAGGGGAAGAATATTTACATTTTAATCCAATCAAAAGGACGTTGTCACACCAATCCACAACCAATAAAGCGGTTTCAGGGCTGTGTGTTGTTATGAGTCATTAATCTAGCTCGCTGAACTCATCAATATTACAAATACTGTGTGCTAGGGTTGCTCGGTTATGGCAAAAATCATAATCGCAACTATTTAGATTGATATTAAAATCATGATTATTAAACACGGTCACTCATTGATTTGAGAACATCATATGACGACGACTGATTTATTAGTTTTAACTTTCTTCTCGACCAAAGGCCGCCTTTCTGTCGTCTTCTACACGAGTTACCATGGAAACACTGTAACTGGGGGAGGGCTCCTCCCTCCTCCCTCTCAACACGAGCCGAAACTACTGTTTGGGCTTTGGGGGGGGGGGGGGGGGTGGTATTGGTGTGCACCGCTGTGATGGAAGGGTGCGCTGCATTTATAACACAAGACAAAATGAGAACAGCACGGCATGCGGCACAATAATAGTTTTATCTCGATTATCTTGTTCTCATGGTTGTGGGAAGGCATTTTTTTTTTAATTGAAATTCACACACTGGATTAATCGCCCAGCCCTAGTGCATACTTCTGCAGCATCCTCCTCTATAAATCATTACTTTACTTGGACTGTTACCTCTATATCTCTGTACACACCTTACCGTTGCATCAAACTCTTCCTACAGCTTGTGTTCTTCTCAGGGCTTTCTATCCACCTCAGTCCCACGAGTTCGCACTGAGTTTGGGAAGAGGGCTTTTGTGTACTATGCTCCGTTTACCTGGAATGGACTTCAAAAATCTCTTAAACTCCATTTATTACTTTGCACAGTTTTAAGAACCAGCTTTCAACCCTAGAACCAGTCTGGCCCTCCAACCCTAGAACCAGCCTGGCCCTCCAACCCTAGAACCAGCCTGGCCCTTCAACCCTAGAACCAGTCTGGCCCTCCAACCCTAGAACCAGCCTGGCCCTCCAACCCTAGAACCAGCCTGGCCCTCCAACCCTAGAACCAGCCTGGCCCTCCAA
The DNA here is from genome assembly GCF_963971535.1 of Notolepis coatsorum. NCBI lineage: Eukaryota > Metazoa > Chordata > Actinopteri > Aulopiformes > Paralepididae > Notolepis > Notolepis coatsorum. Next base: position 11,946,227 of record NC_140175.1, on the reverse strand, counting down.
CCCTAGAACCAGCCTCCAACCCTAGAACCAGCCTTCAACCCTAGAACCAGCCTTCAACCCTAGAACCAGCCTGGCCCTTCAACCCTAGAACCAGCCTGGCCCTTCAACCCTAGAACCAGCCTGGTCCTTCAACCCTAGAACCAGCGCAGCCAGAAGAACCCCAAAGCTGTCGATACCGCCGGTGTTGACCTGAAACAGGCCAGCGCTGGCTCCGCCTCCGTGGAAGGTTGTTGTCTGGACACAAGTTCACAGCTAATTATAGACGATAAGGAGACCACTTAGACTAGAATGTTTGGGCAAAGAGAAAAGGTACTTCGATGCATAATGGTGCGGTTAATTCTTTGCAAAACCAGTTAAGTGAGTCTTCGCTGCCGTCAAACAGCTTGTAACTTTCTTGTGGAGATTGATGGCTTTGTAACTGTCTGGTAACACACACACACTTGGCCCCTGTTACCTGTACTTCAATGAATCTGGTGTCTCTGCACACTTGGTAGTAAAAAGTACAATGAGGAAAAATCTGAATCCTATTTTATTAGACCCTACCCATTGGTAGAAGCCTTCGTTTGACACGCAACACTAACAGGCTTAATTGACCCAACAAACTGAGCCAAATAGAAGCAAATAATGGCTGAAGAATGTCATAGATACCCACGTTAAACGGAAAATAATCACAAGCATCAACATTGAGAGCCGTTTGGGTGTAGGGGGGGGGGGGGGGGGTAGAGACTAGAGTAGAGTAAGGTTGAGAACCACTGTCTTAGATCATAGAATTATAATTTTATGCACTCTTAAGTTCAACGTCATCCCCCTTTTTAATACAGATTCTCTTAATTTAGCCTGAAAAGTGAAAACCTTTCCTGTATTGAATCAAATGTGCCTAAAGAACTCTGTGCCACTCTAAATGAATTGGCTAACTAATATCACTAAGGATTATTTCCTAGACCATAGTTATCCTGCCTATAACTAACTGTAGGATAACAACTGGATTGCCCACGGAGTCTCTCTGGATTGTCCAGAGATCTAGGTTTATCAATCTGCACATGCAGAGTTCGGGAGTAGGTGCGGAAAAGGGACTATAGCTGATTGATTGATTGATTGAAAACTTTATTAACAGATTGCAGAATGGGTACAGTACAGTACAGCTCAATACACACAATTGTTAAGGGGATGCAGACCAGAGAAAGACTTTCGTCTTGTTTACATCAGGGTCCCCCATTTTCAATTCATCAGGACATATATGACATACATGACATACAGATAGTCAGTACTGCTACATCTATACATTTATGACATACCAGATTTGCAAATACAGTACTGTTTGTGATACAGAAGGAGTCAAGAAAAGGGAGTATATACATTTGACGTAGAAACTGTACATTGGAGGAGGTTGGGTGGGGGGGGTTGGGTACGTTGGGATATTGACAACCATACTGGGTAATTTACATTGGAGGTGGTTGGCCGAGAAAGTGTAGATCGACTTGGGATTGGTCTCTCCGTGTTCAGGAGACCCGGGTGTATATAAAAGTATATTGGATCATGTCTCCAGCACCCCCACAGCCGTAGCTACAACCACTTAATGTCAAGGCTCTCATCATCCACATTCATTCATTTCCTCCCCCCGCTCTCTCTCTCCCATGAGCTCCATGTAACGCGGAAGTGCAGTGGACTATTACAGGTGTGGGAAAATAGGAATTGAAAGTGACCACTAACTGGTAGTTCTCCTTTTCCAAAATAGTTTGGCTCTTGTGCAAAATACTGTTGCTGAGTGAGTCAGTCAGACTATCCACATTTCTTTCTCTTTAAAAAAAACAAAACGTTGTTTTTACTCTGGCAGGAAGTGCTAGTCCGAGCCCAGGCCTCTATTGGACCATGTTCACATGGCAGACTTTTTTTTTGTTGCTCTTATGTCAGGCTCCGGTTGGGACTTGTGATTCCCTATACGGTTGGGAATCCCAACCTGAGCACGACATAGGAGCAAAACGGCCGCAAGTGTGAATATACGGTCAATTTCGGCGTCCAGGAGCGTTGGATACGTTTAGTATTTATTGTGCCCATATTAGGAAATAGCTGTTTGTGTCACTGAGTCTCATTTAGCATCATAAAGCAAACGGAACACTTGACACAGTCACTGCGCTGCTGTTTGTCTGATGACTATTAAGGCCAGAGAGAAAGTACACACTACATTGACATTTACATTTAGTCATTTAGCTGAACGCTTTTATCCAAAGCGACTTAGACGTTCTGTACGACAAGTCAGCAGGAAGGGCACAACTCTTAGAACTGAGTAACAATGATCATCAAACAGTGCTGAAACTTGGGTGCTGCAGTGTTGAGTGCATAGTACTTGATTTGATTTGATGTTTTTTATTTTCGTGTCTTACATACAGGTGTGTGCCCAGCCCAGCCCATATGGGCTTACAAGACACATAAACAATAAGTATATAGTAGTATACTTGACATTGACAATAAGTTATATAGACCAATAGTAAAGACATATTAGTATAGTAGGAAGACTGAGTGCATGGTAGTATAAGACAGTAAGAAGGTTAGTGATTTTTTTTTCTTTTTTTTTCTCCTCCATTTCAGATATTGATAGAAGTGTGTTTTTAGTCGACGGTGAAAGATTGGTCGGGTTGCGGCTGTCCTAACTGTGGTGGGAACTTGGAAGTTCGTTCCACTATTGTGGAACGAGGACCGAGAATAGGCGGCTTCTCTATGATGACCCTCCCGGAGCTCTGATAGGAGTGGGAGTGGGACTGAGGGCGGCCAGGGAATATATTCAAATAGTTGTTAGTTAGATTCTAAAAAGAGAGCTGGGTCCCCTCTTCTCCACCTCAGTGTCTCCGCTCAGCCCAAGCTCATGTACTCTGTTACCACGTGTTTCACTATTAAACCTATAAACTAGGGATGTCCGATATTATCGGCCGATATATCGGCATTAAAATGTGATATCGGAAAATATCGGTATTGGTTTAAAAAAAAAAAAGGCAGGCAAGCAAGTAAGAACAAATTCTGATTTTATTTATTGTCAAAAGTATGCATAATGTTGTGTTAATTCCACAACAAGAGATATGTAATGTTAATTACCTGAAATTATTCAGTTTTTTGGGGGGGAACCCTGCATATATCGGTATCGGTTGATATCGGTATCGGAAATTAAGAGTTGGACAATATCGGTATATCGGTATCGGTAAAAAAGCCAATATCGAGCATCCCTACTATAATAAACCTACGTATATTGATCATAATTGATGAGTCCAGCTTTGCGACACTGTCCACTCTGTAAGACGGATGCCCCTATATTGCAACACTTACGGTAAAAATTATGTTTCAATCATTCCCGTCCACATAACCAGTCTGGCCCTCCAACCCTAGAACCTGCCTGGCCCTTCAAAAAATAAAGCAGGAAAACATGAAAGGGGAAGAATATTTACATTTGAATCCAATCAAAGAGGACGTCGTCGTCGCACCAATCAAACATAAAGCAGACGGAACACTTGACACAGTCACCGCGTTGCTGTTTGGTTGATGACTAAAGGCCGGGGAGAGAAACCACACACTAGGGAATATTCAAAAAATATATTATTTTCCCTTGTTTTTACCGGCAACTACACTGTGCAGCTGCAGCGTATTGAGAGGGGAGCCCGTTAATTAACGAGTTGTGTTTCCTCATAGTTCTTCCCTCACTACTTCAGTTGTCTGTGTTCCTAGAGGTCAGGAGGGTCACAGTGTAGCACAGGGGTGTCACAAACATGTGGCCCCCAGCCCACCGGGTGGTCCGGTCCATCCCTCAGGGGGGGGTGGTGTGTCTACAATGTGTACAATCCCTTTTTAATTAAGACATTCCCAACAAATATATTTCGCTGTGAAAAAGGGGCTCAACTGGCTATCTTCATTTAGTCACGTTAAAAAAAAGAAATTGAATAAATCCTTGTAAGTAAAGTCTTGTAACTGAGTGAAACTCTCTTTGACGAACACCACCGTTACACCACAAAGATAATTTCTGCGATTTAAAATCACGACTTAAAATGAGTTGGACTCATTGACCGCACTGCCAAGAGGGGAGCAGACTACCTATTACCTACTAATATAATCAGCTGTCCAGCTATCAGCTCTAAACTAATGACTCTGCACACACACACACACACACACACACACACACGCACACGCACACGCACACACGCACACGCACAGGATATGGAACCTTGTGTTGCTGAGATTAAAATGAATCCTTTTCCTGCTCCGTCAGTCAGACATCACATGATTGACATTCTGTTCCTGCCGTTCACTTCGAAGTAGCACAGGCCAGGGTCGTTGTTGGGTACCGTTCACATTTGAACCGGTACCAGTTCCTGGAAATCGTTATCGGTATTCAAAGGTACCTTTTCCGGTGCTTATTAACTTTCTCTGTCAAATTTTTTATTTTATTTCAGTTGTCCAAGAAATTTGTCCAAACTTCTCAATTTGAACATTGTTATTTATTTAGAAAATGTTGTTATTTATTGTTGCAAGCAACACACAAATAAATCGCATGATCATGTATTATGTAAGTGTTTAGATATCAACATTATCTGGTTATCCTCAGTAAATACTATCAAACCCCTCTGACCTCGTCTGGTCTTTCTAAAGACCCAAGAGACGGGACAGTAATATATATATTTGTGGAAAAGGCTAGTATATTACACTTAGTGATGCACGATATATCGGCCGCCGATATAATATCGGCCGATATGGCAGTTTTTTTACACATCGGTATCGGTCCGATATCAAGATAGGGCCGATATGGGCCGATGTTAAAATATATATATATATATATTTATTTTTTAATATTTTTTTTTCATTTTTACATGTTTTGGCCTTAAATAGTTTCAAAATATCAGTAATTTCTGAAAATAAGTTTCAAAATAAAAAAATAAATAAAAAATGCGTTTTGGAAAATAGCTCTTTATTTGATTATCATAAAAAAGTGTTTTCTATACAGAGATATCAACATGGGTAAATATCGGTATCGGCCAGAACAGCAATATTAATATCGGTTATCGGTATCGGCCACAATTTTCACATCGGTGCATCACTAATTACACTCTTATACTAAGCATGTAAAGGTACCAGAATTTGGTACCAGAATTTGGTACCGATTGATCTAGCGTGAATCAGTATTCGGTAGTACCGGGGCGAAAAGTAACGAGTTCGGTACCCAACCCTAGTACAGGCCCATTTCAGATTGTTACAGTACGTCATGTATGTGGGTATTGTTACTGGTCCTGGCTTTATGGAACACAACACACGTCTTAAGATGATCAGCATTTGAGTTTGATTGTAGTGTGTGAGTTGTTCCCTACTTACATCATCTCTTGTTGGGAAGTTGTGGCCTTTTCAGGATGTGTGTGAGTCATAGGGATGGGTACCGAATTCGGTACTTTTGAGGTACCGAACCGAAACACGTCGGTACTACCGAGTATCGAATCAAGTGAGAAACCAAAAAAAAAAAAAAAAAATCTTATTAATTTTATTTTTTACTTTTTTTTAATTTTTTACTTTTTTCTTTTCATGTCAACGTTCACACGCACAATATATGCTTACCTAGGATTTGACTTGATTCAACAACAAAGCAGTCGGAGCAATGACAAGCCGAAAACTGTCGAAATTGTAGTTATTTGAAGTTTGAATTTTTTTTTTTACGACTGAGGTAAGTAAATTAAATTTCTTGAGACTAAAGTACCGAAAAAAGGTACCGTTGGGTACCGGTATCGATTCACAGGTACCGGTATCGGTTCAAATGTGAAAGGTACCCATCCCTAGTGAGTCACCAATATTTTCATGCAGTTTGTGGTTTTCATTGAGATCGATGTGCCTTTCTTAACAACACAAGTTGTTTTCCAATAGACGCTAGCCTTTACGTTAAGTAGTCCACAATTCAAAACCGAAACTCTTGACTGCCCAACCAGTAACACTAGCTGGTTATGATGAAATCCTTTAGCACGCTGCTTTATGATTTGTAACAAACAACTCATTGTAGGAATTATCAGGTCAGTTACCCCTGGCGATAAGAAGACATACGTTGGTATTTGTTTGTATACAAAGCCATCCTGGGGCAGCTACCAACTTACATAAGCAGGTTACTCATTCAACCAAGAGGTAGACATTACAATCTGAGATCACATAATTATATCTTGTGTTCCCACTATCAGAACTGGCTTGTGTTAATGGTGTTAGGGGTTAGTACTAGTAGTACATATTAACACTACAACTCTGTACATACATCTGATTAGCACTATTACTCAGTAGTACTAATTTATATATTTTATACCCAGTTTAACCACCTGTACATTGTATATATCTATTGCATTTTACTGCTACATTTGCACTCTGGTTGGACGCCAAAACTATTTTCGTTGTGCTGTATGATGACAATACATTTTAATCTAATCTAATCTACAATTTACGTCACATTTTTATTCCAACCATTGTAAACACGTCCTTAAGTCATGACGACAATTGGCCTAGATTCAGCCTAAAAGCCTCACTGCTGTTGGTCCAGTCATGGTGTGTTAAACATCAGCACTAAAATGAGGCCTCTGATATTAACACACGTTCCATTTCCAACGGCATACAAAGCTCTCGTCTTCCTCTCATTTCTTGATGTTATTTTTTATTCAATGTTTAACACAAACAAACAAAACTGACAAAATCAAGACATCAGATAAACGAAAAAAATATATAATAATAATAATATAAAATATATATACACCCCCCCTCGTGTGTGTGTGTGTGTGTGTGCGTGTGCGCGTGCACTGCCCTTTTGCAAACACGAGCATCAATCAGCACAAGCTCATGCCAGACCCCTCTCTCTCTCTCTCAACATGCCATCTTTCACAGAGAGAGAGGGGGGGGGGGGGGGGGGCAGTGAGAGGAGGCTTAATGGCGTCTCAGTCCAAAGTATCGCCGGAGTAGTGATGAGCGCTGCTGCCGCTGACGTGTGGCTGGAATATTAATCACCTCCTTCTCCAGCGGAGCCTCTTGTCACTGAGCCTGTGAGCCTGAGAGCCTCCAGTCCCCCAGCGAGGGGCCTGGTGTCGCCTCTCGCTGGCTGGCCCTCCACCCGCTTCATTCACTCTGTCTCTATACTCCATAAACACACCGCAGGGCTCTCCACCAGCGCCACCAGGTGTTTACAAGTATTTAGGTTTTTGTTTTGTTTTTTGTTTCAGTTATTTTTTTGCAGTGAAAGCTTGGGGCCAGCTTATACCGTATATACAGTGTACTTTTTACTTTTGTTAGTTCTTTTTTTATTGAAATTGTGTTTTTAAGTTGCAGGGAATTACAGCAAATATCGCAAATATCGTTGCCTCCCAGATGGGTGGCACAGCCCCCCCTCTGGACCCCCCCTAGCTGAGACTCAGCCCCCCCCCCCCCTCTGGACCCCCCCCTAGCTGAGACTCAGCCCCCCCCCCCCCCCCCTCTGGACCCCCCCCTAGCTGAGACTCAGCCCCCCCCCCCCCCCTTCAGACCTCCCCCTAGCTGAGACTCAGCCCCCCCCCCCCCCCCCCCCCCCCCCCCCTGCACTGAGCAGACATTTGCCGTAGTGCTGTTAATAAATACAGAAACATCAGACACATTAGGAACAAAAAAAGCTGCAGGTTATTCCATGAGGTATCTGGGCGGAGAAGCCGACAGCAGATCTACCAAGTTGCATCGTCCTAAACCGGCCAATGGATTTAGAAGTCGAGTTGCAATTCGGCTACAAAGCAAGGCCGCGTTTAGACTCATGGACAGGGTATCTGCAGGGTATTAAAAAGTCTTACAAAGTATTAGATTCATAATTCTCAATTTAAGGCCTTACAAGGTATTAAAAAGTCGTACATTTCATTGGCACAGGTATTACATTTTTGTAGCGGAGTCATTTTGCGGGGCTACCGGGAGCTTGGTGTGTCCGGCGAGAACTCGCGAGAATCTTAATTGGTGCACAGAATCTTAATTGGTGCACAGAATCTTAATTGGTGCACAGAATCTTAATTGGTGCACTGAATCTTAATTGGTGCACACAATCTTAATTGGTGCACATAATCTTAATTGGTGCACAGAATCTTAATTGGTGCACAGAATCTTAATTGGTGCACAGAATCTTAATTGGTGCACACAATCTTAATTGGTGCACAGAATCTTAATTGGTGCACACAATCTTAATTGGTGCACACAATCTTAATTGGTGCACAGAATCTTAATTGGTGCAGCCGCCACTTATTTGCAGAGCAAATAACCCACTTGTTTAATCTTTCTATTGCTTCTCGTGTCGTTCCCAGTGTTTGGGAAACTGTCCTCCCCTTGCATAAAGGTTGGAGATATTGGATATCGTTAGCCTCATACGATAAATTGCCCAAGTAATTTTTCAAGATTTTTGGAAAAGAAGAAAAACACATTTATATTTATATTTTTAAAATAAGTTCCACAAGGTGTATCAACAAGTGTGTTCTTTTTTTGCTAGTATGGTCGTGAAATTGGCATTACACTTTGGTATTAAAAAGTCTTTAATTTAACTTGAAACCTGCAGATATCCTGGTCAAATTCACACTCAAGTAATTTCTATTGACTTTACAACTGTAAATGAAAGGACTGTCCTATGGTTTTCTTATATTACTACCTATATTGCTAATAGTCTATGCTACTATACTACTACCTATCATGCTAATATGTCTATACTACTATGCTACTATACTTATACTACTACCATACCATACTATCCATTGCCAAGCTACTTAGCTGAAATAGAATCCAAGGCTACCTTTAAGAGGAAGTTAAAGTGCCATCTGCTGATGAGCATGCACTGAGCCATTATGGCAAAGAGGTGAAAACCAGTTGACTGTTGGTTGTGTTTAAGTTGATGGCGGTGAGTGCTGCTCAGGAAGCACTATTTGTTTGATTTTAGTTATTTTAGTTATTTTCACGTTGGTTGTGTTTAAGTTGATGGCGGTGAGTGCTGCTTAGGAAGCACTATTTGTTTGATTTTAGTTATTTTAGTTATTTTATTTGAATGCTTTTTGCTGGTGGATATCTTGTACAATATCATTCTAACTGATGTTGATAGTGATGTACTGTAATTGATGATGTGACTGATGTTGATATTGATGTAATGTATTGATGTTGATGTTGATGTTGATGATGATGTAATGTATGTATTGATGTAATGTAATGTAATGTATTGAATGTAGTTGTTGTACATTTGTGCGTGCCGGACCCCAGGAAGAATAGCTTTTGCCTAGTGCAAAAGCTAATGGGGATCCTAAATAAACATAAACATAAACATACCTATCTTGCTGATATGTCTACACTACTTAGCACTCAGAGTGAAACACTCTTGATCGACACTATTTGACGAACAGCGCCGCTGCCCCTCAGCTTGGACCCTCCTGCTGACCTGTTGGTCCCAATCTGTGAGTCTCTGTGGATAAGAGCGTCGGCTAAATGACTAAAGTGTAAATTCAATGTAATTGTTTGAACCCTTTCACTGCCGCACCACCGAACGGTTAACGCGACAATACACAGAAGGTTAACCCTTTCACTGCCACACGACCCTTTCACTGCCACATGAAAGAAGGTCGTCGTGTGGCAGTGAAAGGGTTAAAATGGACTCGTATGGTTCTTCATTTCAAGTTTTGTTTTTATTTTTCACGTATATAAGGTACATTAGTACATTACAGTGAAATGCTTGGTTCTGTATGAGCCCCCTGAGAATGTGCTGCATACAGTAAAAAAGGAGAATAAAGTCCCAACACTAGACAATATACAAACTAAAGTACAATGAAGTAAAAATGCAGACAATGAGGTAAAAAAAATGCAATTTATTTTTTTATATAATGCAAAAATTTGGTAGGGATGTGGTGCAAATCTTTTTGTAATAAATAGATCAAATATAGAATATATCTCGAGGGTTAAATCTTTCGACTCCGAAACCAGAGAACTCTTGGTATTGTACCGTACGCCGGTAGGAGACCAAGATAACGCCCCGAGCCGCCTTCCTGTGTTTATTCTTATTGGTCTTTTGTCTTCTTTGATATCACAACATTCCACGTGAGCACGTTAGCACGTTAGCTGCACAGAATGGACTTTCTTCCTGCTGCTTGTTCCGGCTTTGTTATGAGCTTTCTCCCTCTCAGTCTCCCCACTTCCCTATTCTGGAGGCAGATTGGCCAATCGGGGCGTGTGTGTCTCACCTCTTCCTGGTGACTAGGTCATCGTGTCTCTCACCTCTTCCTGGTGACTAGGTCATCGTGTCTCTCACCTCTTCCTGGTGACTAGGTCATCGTGTCTCTCACCTCTTCCTGGTGGCGAGGTCATCGTGGTGTTTCGGAATTGCTTATCAAATCAAATGTATTTGTAAAGCCCGAAAATTCGCAAGGTAATGCCCCCATGGGCTGTACAAGTGTTCTTGAACAAGTCCAGAAGAAACATCACAATAAATCAAGAACAAAAAACCACCATAAAATCCAAATATGCGACACTCTCAGACTTTCCCGGATTATCACGGATGATGATGATGATGATGATGATGATGATGAGGTTAATGATACCTTCTCATATCAAGTTTGACGATTGCTTAGTTAGTAAATGATAGCATGTACAATTGTGCTGTATATACCGTATAATATATATAATTAATTATATTTACCACATATATCTCTGATATATCTGATCCTAACACTGACTTTCTGTTTATTAATCTTCTACAAATCACATCTCTCGGTTTATTTTTTATCCTGTCGCTCTCAGCGTAGCTCTCGAGGCTGTTCAAACCATTGATTCCAAGAAATCTACTGGTGAAGACTTAATTAGATCCTTTCTTTCTTCATATTTCTGCCCTACTAATTGCTGAGCTAATAACCCATGATGTGGCTTCTCGCGTAGTTCCCAAACTGCACATGCCCAATGCAAATTCTGTTCCGAGCCCACGTCAATCCGCGCTCGGCTCTATGCACAGCACTGTTTCGGCGATCTATCACTTTAGTTGTAAATGATGTTGTCAATGCCTTGGATAGAACACACATTGTGCTGCCATCTTTCTGGAGCTCTCCAAGGCATTTGACACTGTTGATCTTTCCTTGCTTTTACAGATTTTAAGTCATGTTTGTCTTAATTCACGACGTGCTTGTGTGTGCGTGGTTCCGTCACCTGCCTGATCGGCACGCAGCAGTCGGTGAACTTGGGAAATACTGGTTCAGTTTTTACTGATAACTAAGGGTGTCCCGCAACGTTCAGTTCGAGGTCCAGTTCTTTTTTCAATTTATGTTAATAATACTATTATTTCATCTTTAACTAATTGCCATGCACATTTATATGCAGATGATACAATAATTGTATTGCCAATTTAGCTTTGCTAGTGTTCTCCAACCTGCACTTAAAAATATATATATATTACATTTATTTGTGGAAATAGAACGTCCCCATGTTGTGTAGGAAAATATTATAAATTGTTGAAGCTGTTTTTCTGTGAAGCTGTAGGTAGGGAAGTAAAATGTCTTTCTTTAATAAATCAGTATAGAGCCAATATTTATTTAAATTGCATAATCCTGTGAGCTGGTCTACATTACAACATAAAAAAAAAAGAAAATCAAAAACGTAATTTTTTTCGACACGATTATTTTGGTACAGCAACTTCCTGGCTGTGATCACTTGACTGGCTGTAATCCCTTATAATCGATTACGGAAAACGGCTTTTTGAGCCTCAGAGATGATTGTAGTGTAAATAGCAGAGAGAACGCTCACGCCCACTCCCTGCTGTAGGGGACGCCATGCCGTGCCAAAAAAAAAAACCCAGCCGCCTAAATGGATTCTAGTTTCCTGCCTCTTCAGACAGACGGGTTCCCCGCGGCGCCGGACTCCGTGGATCAAAGGGCCAACGTGGAATGTAATCCTGGTCAGAACAACCGACTATAATACTTGTGTTGTACAGTCAGTCGGGCCCGTAAATATTTGGACATTGACACCATGTTTACAATTCTGGCTCCACCACCACAGGGGACTTGAAATGAAACGATCACAATGTGCCGACGTTCAGGTTTAATTTGAGGTGACATCAGGTCGAACGGTGTAGGAATCACAACAGTTTTTAACCCTTTCACTGCCACACGACAGAAGGTTAGCCCTTTACTATCACACAACCGACGGCGATGCTCCATCATTAGCATCATTAGCTCCGCAAATGCGGAGCTAATGATGCTAATGATGGAGCATCGCCGTCGGTTGTGTGATAGTAAAGGGCTAACCTTCTGTATTGTCACAGTGAAACTGAAAGGGTTAACCGGCTGTCATGTGGCAGTGAAAGGGTTAAGGGACCACCAAAGGTATTTTGGACAATTGGCTGCTCAGCTGTTCCGTGGTCAGGTGTGTGTTGTTCAGAAACATAAATAACGCACCTCCTCCTCCGGTCCTTGGTGCCGAGCCACACTGTGAGAACAGTAGTACATGAACAAAGCGGGGCTCGCAACTCACTTTTCAACGCTCCAAAGGTGTTCATTTAGCTGACAAACAGCAGATATATACGACGTAGTGATGCACCGATGTGAAAATTGTGGCTGATACCGATATAACCGATATTAATATTGCTGTTCTGGCCGATATTTACCGATGTTGATATCTCTGTATAGAAAACACTTTTTTATGATAATCAAATAAAGAGCTATTTTCCAAAACGCATTTTTTTCTTTTTTACTTTTGTAACTTATTTTCAGAAATGACTGATATTTAAGGCCAACACATGTAAAAAGGAAAAAAAAAGATGAAAAAACAAAACAATTAAATTAAATTAATATTTTTTTTAATATCGGCCCAATCTTGATATCGGACCGATACCGATGTGTAAAAAAAACGGCCATATCGGCGGCCGATATATCGTGCATCACTAGTTTCGACCCTTCCGGTTTTGAAAAAGGCCGGAAGGGTAGAAACGTCGTATATCTGCTGTTTGTCACAAATAAACACCTTTGGAGCATTGAACAGTGAGTTGCGAGCCCCGCTTTGTTCAGGTGTGTGTTATATCCCCTCGTTGATTCATTTACAAGGAGCAGATAGAACGAAGGTCTATTCAAGTCTGGTATGGTTTGCATTTGGAATCTGTTGCCGTCGTCAACAGATGTCCAAATATTTATGGACCTGACTCTATTTGCATTTGTTAGCCATGCGCTTGCGATGCATGTGTTGATATCATTGTGCAACCAAAAGGTTGAGTCTATAAGTGTTCTTTTTATGGTTCATTTACATCTAGAGTCATTTAGCTGAACGCTTTTATCCAAAGCAACTTACATGTTCTGTACAACAAGTCAGCAGGAAGGGTACAACTCTGGCAGCTAAGGCTATTAAAGTAACATCATTCGTCAAACCGTGTTGAACTTCAGTCTTGAGTGCACGGTAGCGTAGACATGATGATACTAGCATAGTAGGTAGTAATATAGACGAGCTCAATTACTTGGTAGCAAAGTGCATAATAGTAAAATTATGAAGTTTTTATTACATTTAAAATTTGTATTTCAGATATTGATTGAATAAGTGTGTTTTTTTGTCAACGGCGGATAACTGGGCGGGTCTCAAGCTGTCATTGGGCGGGTTTCAGCTGTAATTGGGTGGATTTCAGCTGTAATTGGGCGGGTTTCAGCTGTAATTGGGCGGGTTTCAGCTGTCATTGGGCGGGTTTCAGCTGTAATTGGGCGGATTTCAGCTGTCATTGGGCGGGTTTCAGCTGGCAGTCGCTTAAACGGAAAGTCCATCGTTGTGCCTTAGCTGTTTTGCAGGAGAAAACACACACAGTAGGTCAATAAGATGCACTAAAGCAACGCTGCCTTCTACTCCCTTCATCTCCTTTCTGTTTGCTCTGCACATAAAGCCTTATTTGAACAATGGCTCTCTCCGCTTCATATCAGCACGGCGTTTCCTGACCTTTGACCCACGTGGATGTGTGTGGGGTGGGGGGGAATGGTTGAACCCGTGTGTTAAGAGCGAGCTGCACACAGGGGCTCAGACTCACGACGTACAACACCGTGTGTTGTTGCACCAAACCGCTGACGGTGGCGTGTGGCAGGAACAGGAAGCGTGTGTGTGTGGTGTCGGCGACAGGTTGGAGCGGTGAACCACTGCTGGCACTCAGACAGGAAGGAGAGGAACATCTAGAGAGGCCTTCTCGTGGTCTCGGGTCACTGGGAGTATTGTTTTCTCTTATCCCTTTCACTACCACCACACTACGGACGGGTAACCTTCTGCTTCTGTAGTGTGGTAGTGAAGGGGTTAACCTTCTGTAGCGTGGTGGTGAAAGGTTAACCTTCTGTAGTGTGATAGTGAAGGGGTTAACCTTCTGTAGTGTGGTAGTGAAAGGGTTAACCTTCTGTAGTGTGGTAGTGAAAGGTTAACCTTATGTAGTGTGGTAGTGAAGGGGTTAACCTTCTGTAGCGTGGTAGTGAAAGGTTAACCTGTAGTGTGGTAGTGAAGGGGTTAACCTTCTGTAGTGTGGTAGTGAAAGGGTTAACCTTCTGTAGTGTGATAGTGAAAGGTTAACCTTCTGTAGTGTGATAGTGAAAGGTTAACCTTCTGTAGCGTGGTAGTGAAAGGTTAACCTTCTGTAGTGTGGTAGTGAAAGGTTAACCTTCTGTAGTGTGGTAGTGAATTGGTTAACCTTCTGTAGCATGGTAGTGAAAGGGTTAACCTTCTGTAGTGTGGTAGTGAAGGGGTTATGTAGTGTGGTAGTGAAAGGGTTAACCTTATGTGGTGTGGTAGTGAAAGGGTTAACCTTCTCTAGTGTGGTAGTGAAATGTTAACCTTCTGTAGTGTGGTAGTGAAAGGGTTAACCTTCTGTAGTGTGGTTAGTGAAAGGTTAACCGTCTGTAGTGTGGTAGTGAAAGGGTTAACCTTCTGTAGTGTGGTAGTGAAAGGTTAACCTTCTGTAGTGTGGCAGTGAAAGGGTTAACCTTCTCTGTGTAGTAGTGAAGGGGTTAACCTTCTGTAGTGTGGTAATGAAAGGGTTAACCTGCTGTAGTGTGGTAGTGAAAGGGTTAACTTTCTGTAGTGTGGTAGTGAAAGGGTTAACCTTCTGTAGTGTGGTAGTGAAAGGGTTAACCTTCTGTAGTGTGGTAGTGAAAGCATTAACCCTTTGTAGTCTGGTAGTGAAAGGGTTAAGACGTAACGTCACTGAACATTGCATTGTTTTACTCTGTCTATTCTATTTTTACTAACTATTTTATTGCACTGCACTATTTTACTCTGTCTCCTGTGCAGATTTCAATAAAACAGATAATTCTGAGTCGAAGGTACGTGTTTGTTTTGGCATTTGATGTGTCTTTACAGATTTATTCAGGGGAAAAGAATCTAAGCAGATCCCGTCAGTTTGTTGTAGGTTTGAGTGTGCTGTGTATCTTTGCCCTGCGTGGAATGTTGGGGAGTGGTTACCATGGTTACCTGCTGCCTTGCTGGAGGAATGATTCCAAACATTCTGTGAAAAGTTGACAGTTGGTCAAACTACACCTCAGGTGAGAAATGGTTCCTTTGCTGATAATTAGAAAATTGCAATATTATTGTAACACAATGGTGGTGTTGACAACAGAGACAGCGGTGGTCGCTAGCTCACTAGTGAAATGGCTCCCAATGTTTATTACCAGAATTGTTGATATCTCTTAGAGATCTAGGCAGTAGTGGAAAAATAATAAGATGACATTTTCAGTCTGTTCACCTCATTTTCTATTGTAGTAAAATGGGTTTGTCAAGAAAACACATACATTTTTCTTTAATATCGATACTTAGCATCTGTGTATGAATATAATAGCGCAAATAATCACGATACTATGCCATATCGATTTTTCTCCCACCCATAGTTCCTTCTGTTCTCTCAGATATGTTTCTCAATATCTCAGCAATAGGCGAGGACCATTTACTGCTCAATAAAAACATTAGCTAAGTTTGTGATGTCATAGGAGGGTGAATACGCGTTGATTAATCAATCAGCTGTGCTTTTTGGAGCCATCAACAAGTCCTACATATTAATGTACTGTCCAGTTTGTAAAAGCTTTTTAGCTGGTTGGGTGTGTGGGGAGCATTGGGAAGGACATAATTATAAAACATTTGGCGTGTTGCTGCACCCACTAAAAACAGTCCAATACGAGGGAAAACAAACGCTGGAATTTGATTAAGACGAGTGTCCTGAAACAGGGAACGTAATAAAGTTCCACAGAGTTTCAAGGAAGTCATGTAACATTTCTGAAAATATCCATAATATAAGGATAAGGATAACTTTTATTAATCCCTCTTGGGGAAATTCAGTGACATACACATACAGCTCATAGTCTCATTAAACAGATATGTCCCCTTTCTAAACCGGTGGGGATGATGAGAATTGATGACAAATCCATGCTGAGGAAGAAGAAGATACTTGTTTATTGTACACAACCTAGTTACACATTCACATACAGTCCTCATATCCCTCCTAGTTACACACAGTCCTCATATCCCTCCTAGTTACACACAGTCCTCATATCCCTCCTAGTTACACACAGTCCTCATATCCCTCCTAGTTACACACAGTCCTCATATCCCTCCTAGTTACACACAGTCCTAATATCCCTCCTAGTTACACACAGTCCTCATATCCCTCCTAGTTACACACAGTCATCATATCCCTCCTAGTTACACACAGTCCTAATATCCCTCCTAGTTACACACAGTCCTCATATCCCTTCTAGTTACACACAGTCCTCATATCCCTCCTAGTTACACACATACACACAGTCCTCATATCCCTCCTAGTTACACATACACACAGTCATCATATCCCTCCTAGTTACACATACACACAGTCCTCATATCCCTCCTAGTTACATATACACACAGTCCTCATATCCATCCTAGTTACTAGGGCTGCAACGATTAGTCGACATAATCGACGACGTCGATTATAAAAAATCGTCGACGAGAAATTGTTGCGTCGATTAGTCATTAAAAAAAAAGAAAAAAAAAACTACCTATCTTTGTGAGAGTGGCTTCTCAGGGTTCCAGACAACATCATAACATGATGATCCCATAGCAAATTTTGGACATTGAAAACATTGTTCCCCTGCAGGAGATGATGATCAGACTAGACACACAATACATTACACACGCACTCCTCTCACTCACACACAGCGATCAGAGTAAGACACACACATACACACTCCTCTCACTCACACACAGCGATCAGAGTAAGACACACACACATACACACTCCTCTCACTCACACACAGCGATCAGAGTAAGACACACACACATTCACACTCCTCTCTCTCACACACAGCGATCAGAGTAAGACACACACACATACACACTCCTCTCACTCACACACAGCGATCAGAGTAAGACACACACACATTCACACTCCTCTCTCTCACACACAGCGATCAGAGTAAGACACACACACATTCACACTCCTCTCACTCACACACAGCGATCAGAGTAAGACACACACACATACACAAATTACACAGTACACACCTCTCACTCACACAGCGATCAGAGTAAGACACACACACAAATTACACAGTACACACACTCCTCTCACTCACACAGCGATCAGAGTAAGACACACACACATACACACACACACGGACTCCTCTCACACACAGCAAACAAAAGTTATTTAAAGTACACTTCCACTTTAATTTGTATTATTTAATTTATTTATCTTGTTATGAGTGATTGCTGTATTGTTCTTCAAATACATTTTCATTTAAAGTGGCTTAAAGATCCAAATTCAAATGTTTCATGAGTCATTATTTTAATTTGCTATGGGATCATCATGTTATGATGTTGTTGTTTGGTCCTGACAAGAGTCTCAAAGTCTGGGGTGATGGTAGACAAGCAACTCTGAGGTCATGCTCAAATCAATGTCCAATCTGTTCCTCTGCTCTGTCTTCAGCTGGACCAGAGCTGAGAAGCCACTTTCACAAAGATAGGTAATTAAAAAAAAAAAAAAAAAACGTTTTTTTTTGTTTTTTTTGTTGTTGTTTACATTGGTTTTCGATTAGTCGACTAATCGAAAAAATAATCTGCAGATTAGTCGACTACCAAATTAGTCATTAGTTGCAGCCCTACTAGTTACACACAGTCCTCATATCCCTCCTAGTTACACACAGTCCTCATATCCCTCCTAGTTACACACAGTCCTCATATCCCTCCTAGTTACATACAGTCCTCATATTCCTCCTAGTTACACACAGTCCTCATATCCCTCCTAGTTACACACAGTCCTCATATATCCCTCCTAGTTACATACAGTCCTCATATCCCTCCTAGTTACACACAGTCCTCATATCCCTCCTAGTTACACACAGTCCTCATATCCCTCCTAGTTACACACAGTCCTCATATGATCCCTCCTAGTTACACACAGTCCTCATATCCCTCCTAGTTACACACAGTCCTCATATCCCTCCTAGTAAATATTTACATATACATTTACATTTAGTCATTTAGCTGATGCTTTTATCCAAAGTGACTTACAAGTTCTTACAAATATAAATTAGTTTGAATATGGTTAATTACAAGACAAGGTATAGCTATTACAGCTCTGTGAAATACTAATAGCAATACATTGTCTTATAGGGAACTGCTACCTTATCATTGCATGGTGCTGTAATTAACACAACACACGGATTCAATGCCCCCGATGACATCACTGGTGGCCCTCATCATTTACTCTCAATAACTAAATTAATCTGTCCACATTTGGATGTGTGTGATATTATCTGCAAAATAAATCAGCATTGTTTACATTTATTTTGGCGAAGTGCCCCTTTAAACAAAGCAGCAGTGTTTCAACAGAGGGCGGCCATGTTGCTTACTTTCCTGTAAACAAAGCCCAGCAGCACGTCCAATGAGAGTGCTCCATTAAGGGTCATGTGACGTCTAGAGACCGGAGGCTGGTGAAGAGTTCACACGCAGGCACTTGCATTGTTCAGCCTAATTACAAGGTAGCCGTCAGTCTGCATTATATAGGCCTTCCAGTCTGCCTCCTTCTGCTTCGCCCCTGGCTTTACGTCTGGAATTAACCCTTCAGGGGCAATTTTTTATTTTTTTTTGATCTTTTCCCCCCTCCATTTTCCTCCGATTTTCTCCCATCCCAATGTTAGTCGTTATGCCAATTCCCAATCCCCTTCCTGGTCGCTGCGCACTTACCCCCCACAGTCGGTCTGGGAGAGTGGAGGCTATCACGTGCTTCCTCCGACACACGTCCAGCCAATCACCGCTTCTTTTCACCTGGCAGCGCGGATTCTCATTGAGAGGGCGTAGCGTGTGGAAGGATCACACTATCCCACTTAGATCCTATCCGTGCTTAGCAGGCGCCCCGACCGAACTGTAGGAGTCGCTGTTTACAACGACCCGGACCCACCCCGCCAGCTTCTCCCACCCTCTAATACTGCCAATTGTATTAGTGTGAACGGCCAGCCAAGCTGGTGACAACGCCGGAGCTGTGAGCTGGATTCGAACAGGCGAATCTAGCGTCTCCGGGGTTGGTGACGAACGCAATCTCCGCTACGCCACCTAACCGCCCTAGGGGCACACTTTGTAATAAAATAATAACATTTCCGGTGGTGAATGTTTTGTCAGAATTCTGTTTTAAAAAATTCAGAAACTCAGACAGAAGACAGAAATCGCCGTCCGTCGGCCAGTAGCCGCGGTGACGTCAGCGTTGGAATGTTCCGTTCTCGACGTTCTGATCTCTCCCATCTTCGGTTCGCACACCTGAAAGGGTTAACTCCACACTAACTCTCGGTTCGCACACCTGAAAGGGTTAACTCCACACTACTCTCGGTTCGCACGCCTGAAAGGGTTAACTCCACACTAACTCTTGTGTGTAAGGAAGGATGACTCCTCGATGAAGGAGCATGGTCAAATTTTATTTAATCTAAAACATTTATTCAAACTCGAAAAGGCGACTGATGTTTCCCTCGTTTACAGTCACGTCGAGTGGACGTACAGAAATAAGAAAAGAAGCACATAAAGTCACGCAGCAGATACGATCCTAACGGTAAGACAACAATACGAGGAGAAAATCAAGGATAACGTTGATCAACTAAAACACGTACAACTTGATTGACAAGGTTGGAGATCAAGATGTTAAACTCTGCAACAGAGGAGAGAGTCTCAAGCTGTAAGGACTGTTGGAGTTCATTCCATGGAATGCAGATTTAACCTGTTCAGAGCAAACTCTGAGGACCTTAAGGACCAGCCAGTCACTAGAACGGGTTCCATAGGTTCCAACATTCCATTCCTTCTGTATGATGTAGTATAAGGAGGTAGCTTACCAATAATGATGTAGTATAAGGAGGTAGCTTACCAATAATGATGTAGTATAAGGAGGTAGCTTACCAATAATGATGTAGTATAAGGAGGTAGCTTACCAATAATGATGTAGTATAAGGAGGTAGCTTACCAATAATGATGTAGTATAAGGAGGTAGCTTACCAATAATGATGTAGTATAAGGAGGTAGCTTACCAATAATGATGTAGTATAAGGAGGTAGCTTACCAATAATGATGTAGTATAAGGAGGTAGCTTACCGATAATGATGTAGTATAAGGAGGTAGCTTACCAATAATGATGTAGTATAAGGAGGTAGCTTACCAATAATGATGTAGTATAAGGAGGTAGCTTACCAATAATGATGTAGTATAAGGAGGTAGCTTACCAATAATGATGTAGTATAAGGAGGTAGCTTACCAATAATGATGTGGTATAAGGAGGTAGCTTACCAATAATGATGTGGTATAAGGAGGTAGCTTACCAATAATGATGTAGTATAAGGAGGTAGCTTACCAATAATGATGTAGTATAAGGAGGTAGCTTACCAATAATGATGTAGTATAAGGAGGTAGCTTACCAATAATGATGTAGTATAAGGAGGTAGCTTACCAATAATGATGTAGTATAAGGAGGTAGCTTACCAATAATGATGTAGTATAAGGAGGTAGCTTACCAATAATGATGTAGTATAAGGAGGTAGCTTACCAATAATGATGTAGTATAAGGAGGTAGCTTACCAATAATGATGTAGTATAAGGAGGTAGCTTACCGATAATGATGTAGTATAAGGAGGTAGCTTACCAATAATGATGTAGTATAAGGAGGTAGCTTAGCTTACCAATAATGATGTAGTATAAGGAGGTAGCTTACCAATAATGATGTAGTATAAGGAGGTAGCTTACCAATAATGATGTGGTATAAGGAGGTAGCTTACCAATAATGATGTGGTATAAGGAGGTAGCTTACCAATAATGATGTAGTATAAGGAGGTAGCTTACCAATAATGATGTAGTATAAGGAGGTAGCTTACCAATAATGATGTAGTATAAGGAGGTAGCTTACCAATAATGATGTAGTATAAGGAGGTAGCTTACCAATAATGATGTAGTGTAAGGAGGTAGCTTACCAATAATGATGTAGTATAAAGAAGTGGCTTACCAATAATGATGTAGTATAAGGAGGTAGCTTATCAATAATGATGTAGTATAAGGAGGTAGCTTACCAATAATGATGTAGTATAAGGAGGTAGCTTACCAATAATGATGTAGTATAAGGAGGTAGCTTATCAATAATGATGTAGTATAAGGAGGTAGCTTATCAATAATGATGTAGTATAAGGAGGTAGCTTACCAATAATGATGTAGTATAAGGAGGTAGCTTACCGATAATGATGTAGTATAAGGAGGTAGCTTACCGATAATGATGTAGTATAAGGAGGTAGCTTACTGATAATGATGTAGTATAAGGAGGTAGCTTACCAATAATGATGTAGTATAAGGAGGTAGCTTACCAATAATGATGTAGTATAAGGAGGTATCTTACCAATAATGATGTAGTATAAGGAGGTAGCTTACCAATAATGATGTAGTATAAGGAGGTAGCTTACCAATAATGATGTAGTGTAAGGAGGTAGCTTACCAATAATGATGTAGTATAAGGAGGTAGCTTACCAATAATGATGTAGTATAAGGAGGTAGCTTACCAATAATGATGTAGTGTAAGGAGGTAGCTTACCAATAATGATGTAGTATAAGGAGGTAGCTTACCAATAATGATGTAGTGTAAGGAGGTAGCTTACCAGTAATGATGTAGTATAAGGAGGTGGCTTACCAATAATGATGTAGTATAAGGAGGTAGCTTACCAATAATGATGTAGTATAAGGAGGTAGCTTACCAATAAGGGCCTTAAAATGAACAAATACCATGTGTAACCATCAGATAAGATATTCCTTTATTTACATTTACATTTACATTTAGTCATTTAGCTGACGCTTTTATCCAAAGCGACTTACAAGTTCTGTACGACAAGCCATCAGGAAGGGCACAACTCTATCAGCTGAGCAACAATGTTCATCAAAGTGTTGAGTGCTACAGTGTAGGTTAGTTTATTAGGACAAGTGCATGACAGTACGGTTAGTTAGGGTTAGATTTTTTTTTTTTTTTTTTTTAATTCAGATAATGGTTGAAGAAGTGCGTCTTTAGTCGACGGCGAAAGATTGGACGTGATTCGGCTGTCCTAACTGGGGTGGGTAGTTCATTCCACCATTGTGGGGCAAGGACTGAGAATAGGCGACTTCTCTTTGATGACCCTCCCGGAGCTTGGATAGGAGTAGGTCTGAGGCGGCCAGAAGATGCAGAGCGTAGGGGTCTTGAGGGTGTGTAGTTAGAGACCATTGACCGGAGGTAGGCGGGAGCGGTTCCCTTTGCCGCACGGTATGCTAGGTCGAGGGCCTTGAAGCGGATTCGTGCAGCAATGGGGAGCCAGTGCAGGTCCCTAAGAAGTGGGGTGACATGGGCCGACTTCGGTAGGTTTGAGATCAGGCGGGCTGCTGCGTTCTGAATGAGTTGAAGAGGCTTAGTGGCAGTGGCCGGGAGGCCAGCGAGCAGTGCATTGCAGTAGTCGAGGCGGGAGATGACTGTTGATTGGACGAGGAGTTGGGTGGCTTCTTTTGTCAGGAAGGGGCGTATCCTTCTGACGTTGCTCAGGAGGAATCGGCAGGTTCTGGTCGTCGCTGCGATGTGAGCAGAGAAGTTCAACTGGTCGTCGAGGACAACACCAAGGTTCTTGGCGGTCGGGGACGCAGTCACAGCTGCATTCTCAACTGTGATTGAAAGGTCGGTTAGGGGGGAGGATTTGGCCGGCAGGTGGAGCAATTCTGTTTTGCTTAGGTTCAGTTTGAGGTGGTTGGACGTCATCCAGGCTGAGATGTCGGACAGACAGGCCGAGATCCGCTCAGAGACGTGGATATCTGAGGGAGGGAAGGAGAGGAAGAGTTGAGTATCGTCGGCATAACAATGGTAGGAGAAGCCATGAGACGTGATAATGTTACCCAGTGATTTAGTGTAGAGGGAGAAGAGAAGGGGTCCTAAAACCGAGCCCTGGGGGACACCCGTCCGCAGGGGGCGGGTGGCCGACAGGGTCCCTCTCCATGACACTTGGTAGGAGCGGTCATTGAGGTATGATGACAGCCATGTCAGCGCAGAGCCAGCCACTCCCATTCCTGCGAGGGCCGCAAGGAGGATCTGGTGGTTGACTGTGTCGAAGGCTGCAGATAGATCTAGGAGAATCAGGACAGAGGAGAGGCCTTTCGCTTTTGCTAAGTGAAGTGCCTCTGTGACCGCAATGAGGGCTGTCTCTGTGGAGTGACCAGTCCTGAAGCCTGACTGATTAGGGTCTAGGAGGTCATTCTGTAAGAGATAAGCAGTAAGTTGGTTGGATACAGCACGTTCAAGTGTTTTAGAAAGGAAGGAGAGAAGAGAGACAGGACGGTAGTTGCCTATGACGGTAGGGTTCAGGGTTGGTTTTTTTATGAGCGGCGTGACTCTGGCTTGTTTATTGATCCCCTTGGACAAATCCGGCCATCAAAATAGCATGGGGGGAGGAGGGGAGGTACAGGTATGGGCAGGGTAATAGTAGAAATACATAAATAAAGGCAATAAAATTAGATGCAAAATATGAAAAGAATTGTAAAAGAAAGAAACCGTGTAAACAATATAATTAACTTGTATAAAATAAGAAAGTAAATAGTGTAAACAAAGGTGCAGATGAGGGTGACCTGTATGCCCTATCGGTTATATTAAACGTTACAATAAATATGGCGATCCAAAACGTCAGGCTGGCTGTCGGACCCCACACATGTCCCCTTTCGTATGAATTATTGAGTGGCACCGTATGCATCTTTTAAAACGCCAGTGCAACCAGACACCAGTGGCCGAGTAGTGGCATGGTTACTGCCACACAGTGCCAAACACACAAACCAGACGGCTCTCTCCAGGCTCAGACGGTGTCCCGTCAGAACCCAGACCTGCCCGGCTCAGTTCCAGTGGATATAGTTATAGTAGGCGACATTCATCATAACCATCATGGCCAGGATCACTATGGTGGACCAGGGTCTTCTGCAGACGCAGCTGGCGGCCATGCAGACCATGAGGCTGGTGCTGCTGGGGGAGAAGGCCTTCACGGTAAAGCAGGGGAGGACGTTTGGGGTCGAGGAGCTCTTTTTGGACCTGTCGCTCGCCTGCATCCGTGGCTGATGTATGTTAACGGTCTGTTCCGTTTCTTTTCCCCTCCCAGGGCGAGAAAAACAATGGCTTCGACGTCCTCTACCACAACATGAAGCACGGCCAAATCTCCTCCAAGGAGTTGACGGAGTTCATCAGAGAAAGGTACGAGTTATCCTTGTTTTTTTAAGTTTTAGTGTGTATTGTTCAGAGTCTGGTTTGCAGGGTTCGCACAAGGTCCTTGAAGTGATTGATTTTTCACACAAAAAGGTCACGGCCTGGAATTCTTTGAAAACAGCCAATTTTTTTAACAAGGTGCTTAAATCGACCATTCGCATTCAATGTTTTGTTCATCTGAATGTTTTGTTTTTTCTGTTTTAATCAAATCTGACGAGTCGCTGTCTCGCGCGCTCCAACTGCTTTTCCTCATTTCTTCGCGTGTGATGCTCTAGCTGGCAAGCGGGCCAAGAAGATGCTTAAAATAAAAAAAACGCATTTAAAAGTGAATTGTATCCTTCGAGTGACATCCTTGAAAATGAAAAAAATAGTGCTTCATAAAGTACTTAAAAGTCCTTGAATTTCATTTAGCAATGTCTGTGGGAACTAGGGCTGGGCGATAAAACGATAACGATAACTATCGCGATAAATTATTTCCTCGAAATAAACATGAAACGTGGTCGCAAAGTTTCGATATATCGATTTTCCAAGCTTGGATATGAGCACACGCACTAACAACCAATCAGTGAAGGAGATGGCCGACAGCGGAAGGAGACCCGGAATCTAGGACTCCAGTAGTCAACAGGCTGGCTAGGATAATTAGCTTGCACGGCGCTATTTTACAGTTTACCTGCCGAGTTGGTGTGTGTTTTGAATTTTGAGGGTAACTGTTATAGTAGTGTGGGGTATACGGTGGACGTCGTTGCAATGTATTGGGGCGGAACAGAGTATTTTATGGTCATATTTAGTACATTGTCATGAGATACTCCGCTTGCTATGGCTAACTGCTTACGTGCGCGGACTCATGACGACATCAACTCGACTCTCGAGACATTCGCAGCAGCAAAACAAGTCTATTAACACTTTCAGCGCCACGCCTGGTTTTCCGTTTTACCGCTTGAATGCCACCATCGGCGCCAATGTTAACGTTAATATCGCCTAATCTATGTTTTAAATTATGGCTATGTGTCTAATCTGCCCATCGCATTATCATAGACTATTTTCCAGTCAGTGCTGTGAAGGCAGATTGTTTTTTTATCGCGTCGTTGCCGTTTCAGAGCAGTTAGAAAAGCCCCCGTTTTGATATAAAAAACAGCTCATTCTGGAGCATTCTATGAAAATCGTCTTTTAGTGGAATATTCCACAACGTTGATATTCGTCTGCCTTTTTATGAATCGTTTTCAAATAAACGCTAGATGATCAATATTATACGTGCACGCACGCACATTACGGCCGCGCACTGATAATCGCTCCGTTGATTTCCTCACAGACTTTTACAGTGAAACCGAAGGAAGACATTTCACAAAACAGCTTATAACTTCATCAAACTTACTCTGATTATCCTACCACTGATAACATAGAGTCCTTACCTGACATCAGATGGTATCCAACTGGTATATTCCAATTCCTGATCACCATTCGAAAAAATCGATACGTGTATGGATCCAACGCGATACAGTAGAACTCCATGATCCACGGGGATCTGAGGCTCCAGAATGAACTCTAGTAACCCCGGCTGGATCAGTGAACTGGAAAATGTGGAGTACCGGATTTTTTTCCCCATTCATTTTCATTGAGTCCATTCCAAAATCACTTATGTCATCTGGGAGACGACAGGGGGCGCTTTTTTCCACAGTGATCGCCGGCGCCCCTCGGCTATACTCGGGTAGGCTCGGGTGATGCAATAATTTTTCAGATCGCAAAAAAAAAGAAAAAAAAATAATTCCGAGAAATCTCGTGCGTGGCATGCAACCACCTATAAAAAAACCAGAGAAATCTCGTGAGTGGCACTGAAAGTGTTAATAGCCCGTCCATCGGCGCCGGGCATAAAAAGTTAATTAAACTTGACAGACATTATATCGACGATAATTATCGATATCGAGTTATATGAAAATAATTTTATAATTTTATCGCGATAACGTTTTTGGCCATATCGCCCAGCCCTAGTGGGAACCCTGTTAAATAAACTGCATTTATATAGCGCTTTTAATCCAAAGCGATTTACAGTTTATGCCTCACGTTCACCCATTCACTCACACATTCACACACCGACGGCGGAGGCGACCACGCAAGGTGCCGACCTGCTCGCCTATTGCTTAATAACAGCGGAGCAGTGCTGCTTTTGCTTCCGCGTTTTCCCTGATTGGCTGCGACACGCCCCGCGGCAGGCGCGGCAACCGCAGAGCGGCAGAGCTTGCGGAATTATGTAACCGCCCTAATCCGCCATGATTTTCATTCGGCGCTTCAGCTCACCTGGCAGAGCAGCGGTCCTGCGGTCCTGCGGTCCGTTGTTGACGAGTTCGAATCCCATCAAATTTTTTTTTTAACGTGACTTTTTTTTTTTAACATGTATTCTTTCTATGGTTAAGGTTAGGCATGGTTAAGGTTAAGGTTAGGCATTGTTTCGGAGTTGGTTAAGGTTAGAACGGTTAAGTTTAGGCGCTGTTAAGGAGCTGGTTAAGGTTAGAGTTTGTCTTAGACACAGCCTATTTCCGCACTGCCGCTCTCCCGCGTTGCCGCGGTCACATGGTCAAATTGTCACATTCTTGCACTGCTCCACTGTTAAAAAGCAACACGCGACCTGCTCATCGGGAGCAGTTAAGGGGTTAAGCATCTCTCTCTCAAGGACACTTCAACACCCTGCCGGGATGAGCCGGAATCGAACCGGGGACCTTCAGATTCCTACCAGACGATCGCTCTGTCTCCTGAGCCACTGTCCCCCCCCCCCCTAGCCCCTCTAGCGCCACCCAGAGGGGAGAAGTTGGAGCAGATTAGCTCTACCTCCTGAGTAGGGCTGCATGATTAATAAAATAAAAAAAAACGCAATCTCGATTCATAGACCTATACAATCTCATTTCTAAATTATGACTATTTTCTTTTATAACATTTCTTTTTAAACTTAAAAACATTTACTTTCTACTTAACTTTTTTTTTAAATTCTGACGATTCTGACTTGAGTTATGTTACAAGAGACTTTTAAGTTTAAGTCAAGCACTTTTATATATGTTATGTTGTCTGAAAAAAGAAGAATCGTGTGAGAGAATCGTGATCTCAATTCTTAAGAGAGAAAAATCGCGATTCACATTTTAGCAAGAATCACGCAGCCCTAATCCTGAGCCACTATCGCCCCCCTAGCCCCTCTAGCGGGGAGACGTTGGAGCAGATTAGCTCTACCTCTCATGCTTTCCCGTTCCCCTGCACTGCCCTTGTATGAAGTAGTATCTGTTGTCCACGTTCACATACAACTCATTAACCTGAGCGCTGGGCAGCAGCTCACACAATGCAGCGCTGTTCATTAAACAGTTGTGTTTTGTAGTTAACCATCAACCAGACCGTTAACACGTCTCCTGAACAGACGTCTCGGGTGGGACTTCTGGTTCACTGCTCATGCAAATGAGATCTGATGGGAGACTTTGCACCTTTTTCGTGACATTTAAAAAGCAGTTTAAAAAATACACATTAGAGAAATATAGAAATGAGTAATGCGGATAAACAAAGTTATGTTATGTATTGTGTTATGTAGCGTTGTATTGTATTCACTGCCGTCAAGCAACTCAAGTTTTTTCTTTTTGTACTATGAGTAAAAGTATATTATATATAATGTATTATACAAAATTATGTTTTATCAAGTAAAATGAATGGAAGAAAAAATGTAAATGTAAGAGGGGGTAGGGATCAATAAGCTTAGCTTCCCTCTACTCCTTTTTTGAACATGTCAACTAACTAACTACATTGCTTTTGACTTTTTGTTTATAATTTATCTTTCATTATGATTGCTCTGTTTGATGGAGCTTGATACTGTGATTTGTTTGGAGGGATGTGGAGAATACATGTTGAAAAATTAACTATTCATTCACATTTCGAGACATTCTGCTTAGTGGAGTTGACAACTTGACGCACACAAATGATTAGCTCGGAGTCCGTCGGCCCATATCCACTACCAACTGGTTAAAAAAAAACTAGAATTTGAATATTTTCTTCTTGTATTGAAGTGAAACTCAATATTTCCAATTGTGGAAAATGACACAATAAAGGGGGGTAGAGGGACCGCACTCAAGGAATAGTGTTATTTTATTTTAATACGCACAATTTATATACGCACAAAACGTTTTCTGCGTATATAAATTAAAATAAAATAACGATATTCCTTGAGTGCGGTCCCTACCGCCCCCCCCCCCCCCCCCCCTTTATTGTGACTTACTGTTTTTGGACTACGCACCTGTCTGAGCGCAGTGGTTACCGTTTCTACTTCCAATTGTGGGAAAATGAACACATACTTGGTCTGAACCCATCATCGCTTTATGAAATTCACATCAGCTCGGGACATATTTTACAAACCTCTGGCTCTGGAGGGGCTTGTGAATCCACACCTGGCCGGCGGGCCGAGGGTTTCATACCTGTGCTCTCTGAAGCATGATGATGATGATACCGTAATAATAATAATGTCCTCCTCACAAATTCCTCTCGGCCCATAAAAGATGGCTTTGCTGGCAAAGAGGTTTGTTTTTGTAACCTCCTGCATGGGAGCATGTCCAACCGTTGGAATTCAGCTGTGAATTCCAACGTGTCTCTCTCTACCTCTGTCTCTCTACCTCTGTCTCTCTACCTCTATCTACCTCTGTCTCTCTACCTCTCTCTCTACCTCTGTCTCTCTACCTCTGTCTCTCTACCTCTATCTACCTCTGTCTCTCTACCTCTCTCTCTACCTCTGTCTCTCTACCTCTGTCTCTCTACCTCTCTCTCTCTCTACCTCTGTCTCTCTACCTCTGTCTCTCTACCTCTGTCTCTCTACCTCTGTCTCTCTACCTCTCTCTCTACCTCTGTCTCTCTACCTCTCTCTCTACCTCTCTCTCTACCTCTGTCTCTCTACCTCTGTCTCTCTCTACCTCTGTCTCTCTACCTCTGTCTCTCTACCTCTGTCTCTACCTCTGTCTCTCTACCTCTCTCTCTACCTCTCTCTCTACCTCTGTCTCTCTACCTCTCTCTCTCTCTACCTCTGTCTCTCTACCTCTGTCTCTACCTTTGTATCTCTACCTCTCTCTCTACCTCTCTCTCTACCTCTGTCTCTACCTTTGTCTCTCTACCTCTCTCTCTACCTCTCTCTCTCTACCTGTCTCTCTACCTCTGTCTCTCTACCTCTCTCTCTACCTCTGTCTCTCTACCTCTGTCTCTCTACCTCTCTCTCTCTACCTCTGTCTCTCTACCTCTGTCTCTCTCTGTCTCTCTACCTCTGAAGAATGCACTCCATCGCCCAGATGGACACTAAATGTCCAACCACAGATTGAGGAACCAAAGTGTCCTGTACTCTGTTGGGTACTTGATATCTAGACTCGACTTCCCACACGTTCAGTACAGGTTTCCATTGGAACATGTTCAGAATCTTAACAGGGTGCTCGGATGAAATTATTTTGGGTTTGGCTGTTCACCTTATTTTTTTGCCCGATATCAGATCCCAGTGTGAACCGACCCGCATACGCAAATGAACCATAACGATGATGGTGGTAAACACGGAGGAACATTGAAGTCACAGTGTATCTGGTTTAATTTACAAGTTGATGTGGAGTGGAGGCCGGCTAATTAAAACAAATCAGACCTGTTACCTGATTTAGGACCACGTAGGAAAGTGGCCCCAAATCAGAATTGAAAAGATCAGATTCCACATGATTTGTGCCGTTCACACTGATCTGATGTGACACATAATAGCAAAAATTATCTGTTGCCTGCAGTGCGAACGTGGCCAAAGGCATCTTAGAAATTATTGTCAAACATAACCGTGCAGCTCTGAATATTAACCCTTTCACTACCACACTACCAAAGGGTTAACCCTTCCACAATAGAGAAGGTTAACCATTTCACAACCATTAACCTTATGTAGTGTGGTAGTGAAAGGGTTAAAGGAGAAACATCAACATTATGTTGTTAGGTCCAGAGATGCTCCCATACCACTTTTTTATTCTACCAAATGTCCTCCCTGTATTTCAAAACATAGTACATATTTAATTGCAGATGAAGTGCAGTGCATTACGATTTAATTACCATTGTGAATCATTCGGATAAAGTAAGAAAACTAAAAGAAAATATCCTGTCAACTGGTATTACATCGTAGTACTTATTACATAAAGAAATACACACAAGAATTTATTTAAATTTTTTATTTAACCTTTATTTATCCAGGCAAGCAATTGAAGAACAAATTCTTATATACAAAAGCAGCCTGTCCAAAAAGCAAAGGCCTTTTAACATTGATTCGATGCGTATTCGAGCCCCTGGCTTGCATCGCAGTCACAAAAGGGGCTAGCTGAGGGCATGCTGAATGTGATTTGACCAAAGCAGAGTATACACACAGTGACACAGACAGTGGAGCTGTTTGCAGATAGCGAGCATTTTGACTTGTTGCGTGGTGGCGATGTCTCGCAGATAATACAACTACAAGTATAATAATAATTATATAATATATATATTTTATAAAAAAAAAATTATATATTTACATTTTTCTTTTTATATAAAACCAAAACGGTATCGGTGTCGGCCGATATGGCTCATAGACGATCGGTGATCGGTATCGGTGGCAAAAAACGTGATCGGGGCATCCCTAATGATTACCATTTATTGCTTCCAGTAGAAAGGTGGCAAAATTGATATTGGGAGTAAAACCAATCATTGCTTATGACCCGATATATCGCTATCGGCGTGTATAATGTTGATTAGCTGTCTTTTTATCAGAATCAGAATCGATCGTCATTATCTGCCAAGTATGTTTACACATGCAAGGAATCCGGTTTAGTGGCTCTCTCGGTGTACCTACACAAGGAAATGAGAATAACAACAACACAACAATCTTCCGAGAAATACACAAGGAAGTGACTATTAACAGGTGAAAGCATCCCTGTGGAGCTGGAAACGGGATACAAATAGTCGTAGTGTTTGAGACTAAAATAAGTATATGTGATGTCCAGGTACAGTGGGTGTTGTAGAGCTCCAGGTTCAGTGCCACAGTGAGCTGTCTCTTCATCAGTGTGATGATGATGATGAGGAACTGGTCCTGTGTCTGCTGGTTCTGCTGGTTCTGGTGCACAGCGTTCTAGCGCCTACCAGAGGGGAGACGTTGGAACTGATTATGTCCAGGGTGTGAATCATTGATTGATTGGTTGAACATTTTATTAACAGATTGCAGAATGGGTACAATACAGTACGGCTCAATACACACAATTGTTAAGGGGATGCAGACCAGAGAAAGACTTTCGTCTTGTTTACATCAGGGTCCCCCATTTTCAATTCATCATAACATACATGACATACAAGATATACAAATATATACAGTACTGTTTATTTACAGACAGAGTTTCTAAAAGAGAATATATACATTTGAGGGGGAGGAAACTGTACATTGGGGGATTGGGTGGGGGGGATTTGGACATTTACCGGGGCCAGTTTCGAATTGCGGCGTCCCGTAGGTGCTTTTTTTTTTTTTTTTTAAGAGCGGTTGACAATCAAACAATCAAACTGGGAACCTTCTGATTACCAGACGACAGCTCTACCTCCTGAGCCACTGTCGCCCCCCCCCCCCCCCCCCCCCCCCCTGTAGCTCCTACCAGAGAGGAGAAGTTGGAAGAACAGATGATGTCCAGGGTGAGAGGGCTCGCTCTGTATCTCCTACTCAAACACATAATCCAACTATTTTGTTACTTTTCTAATACTTTGTCCCCTAAATCTATAGAATATTTAACAGACAATTTAAACGCATTGTTTTTCTTTAAAATAGTGTAAATATAGTGTTGATGAACGGCATTATTGTTGTCATCTAGCTCCATTGTTAACCGCCGTGATCTTCGTTCGTGTCCATAATCTCACCATTACTTTGCCTTCTTCTCTGTAAAGGTAGAATCTGTAATCCCATCAAACGGCAACCTCTGGTCCGCTTGGCGCTGCACTTTGTTTAGATTTGTACTTTTGGTCTGACGTGTGGGTTGTGTTGCGTATAGGGGGAGTGGTGGCTGCTGCTACACACTGAAGACTCTGCCAAGAGGTCTGGAGAAATTAGATTAGACTCAAATGTATTGTCATCAATCATGCAGCACAAGTACAGTACAACAAGAATACGTTTGGCGTCCAACCAGAGTGCAAAGTGCAACAGTAATATACAATGTACAGGTGATTAAACTGGGTATTATTCACAGTAGGATAAGTTACGGAGATACGCCTAACTTGAGGCCAGCAATAGCAATATTCTACCTGTAAGGTCTTTCTCAGTATTCCAAGCTATAATCATCTAATTGTTTATTATTGTATATACAGCACTCAGCACTGTTGTATTGTATGCTATCATACATAGTTATATGGGTAGACTACTATAGCATGAGGTAGGTAGTTATGATTATTATGATCACTATGATTACGGGCAGGTGTAGACCGTGAAAGGCAGGTATAAATTGAGTGTAAGCAACAGAGTTAAAAGTTTGCACAATATGGGTAACATAGCCTACATGGGTGTAGGCAATGAAGTCAGAGAAAGAAATAATGGAGTCCGAGAGAGAGAAAGAGAGAAATAAATAAAGAGAGAATGTGTATAGAAGGATTATATGCAGTTGTATTCAGACAGATATATATATATATATTATATAAATATATATACATATATATATACTAAAGGGAGCCTTCATTGTTGTGTACAATACAACAGTCAATGTCCAAACGTGAGGGCGTGTGCGTGTGAAGCGTTGAACTAGCCAGACAGCACGACATCACGTGTAAGTATCACTCTGCACTTCCTGTCTGAATGAGCCTCACAGAGTCTCCCGCTCCGAAACGCTGCACTGTGGTGCCATCTTGTGGGCAAAACTGCACGGTGCACTTCACATCATGTATACTCCTGCTGTGGTGTACTGTAACTATAGTGTTGCTTTGCTATAGGCCTGTCTGTCTGTCTGTCTGTCGGTCTGTCTGTCTCTCTGTCTGCCTGTCTGTCTGTCTCTCTCTCTCTCTGTCTGTCTGTCTGTCTGTCTGTCTGTCTGTCTGTCTGTCTGCCTGTCTGTCTGTCTGTCTGTCTGTCTGTCTGTCTGTCTGTCTGTCTATCTGTCTATCTGTCTATCTGTCTATCTGTCTGTCCGTCCGTCCGTCCGCCCCGCCCGCGTAGTGTAGTCG
>NC_140175.1:11865866-11912141 GCF_963971535.1 Notolepis coatsorum | reverse complement strand
GAACTAATGGAGTTGAATTAACTAAATAGGAGTGAGTGTGAAATAAAAACACCATACTTCACAATAAATCACATCATATTTAGTTGATTCACCTAAAAAACGGATGCAAAAAGGTAAAGTAACACATTTTTTGCCGAAGCAACTAAATAGCAGTTGAATCAACTAACTATGAGTTGAATCAACACAATATGAGTGGAATCAACTAAATAGAAGTGATCTCAACTTGATATTTAATATAAATATCTCCAATTAGTTGATTAAACAAAAAAGGCCAATGCAAAAGTACAAATAATACAAGTTAATATAAGGGATAACTTGTGATTTTTACAGTGTGCGTGCACACACACACACACACACACACACACACACACACACACACACACACACAACACACAAGACACAGACACACTCACATACACTACACTTTCTAAAAAATTTGGTACATTTTGAAGTTGGTCTGTCTAGCTAAAACTAGAATTTAAATATCTCTATTTGCAAGTGCATCAGTTAGCATCACCATCCACCATGTCTTGTTATTACTGTATTATTTAAGATGAACAACAAATACAAGAATTTAATTTTCCAACTTAAGATTGAGTCCCTGTTCTAATTTCAGGTGTGGTAAAACTTGGGCTATAGCCTGTGTCTGTTTAATAACTTAATTTCCAAACAAATTAGCTTTTTGCAAAACGATATTTATTCTTAATTGAAAAACAAACGTGTAAAAATATCACACTTCAATTATACAATACTTGCCAAAGAATGTACAATGTTTTATTACTGAAATAAACACACACTGCATATAAATTTATGACTTTCTTCTCTGTGTCTTTTCAATACAAAGTACAAATCAAAACAATCAAAAAAAATGTTTGATTTGTCAAACAAAAAAAAAAAAAAACATGGATGTGTTTGACACAAATACATTAGCCTATTTTAAACATGTGATCATTTATTATAACCTGTTCATTAAGTCGTTATATCCTGAGACGCCCCTAAACAGTGACTGAAACAAATCACCTCATGGGAAAAAAGCAAAAGTTCGTGGTCAACATTTTTTTTGATTCACACCGAAATATTAACATAAATATATCTTTTTATTTTTTTACAGCATGAATATAATATATAGGCACGTTTAGTGTTTTGATGTCCGCGTCATTCAGCTGCGTGCTATATCAAATAAACATACAAATTAATCCTACCTTCAAAGAGGCCGGGTTTTTTGTTTTTGTGGTTCTCGCAAAACTTTGTATAGTTTAAAAAAAAAAAAAAAAAGAGAGAAATTAACTGTTCGGGAAGTTGTTCTCAGCCGCCGCCGCCGCGCGTAAACGGCTCCGTGGTGGGGGTGGAGGACCGCGACGCTCGGGAGGGGGGGAGCCTGCACCGGCGGCGTGACGGGGGGAGTCCTCCGCGAGGCGCAGTGCGTGTTGTTGGGGCTCAGCGAGCCGCCGATGATACTCTCTATGGAGAAGGGAGAGCGCTGGACGGGCGAGGACTCGGAGGAGCCACCGGCGGACTTGTTGTGGACAACGTGAGTCTGTATGGAGGTCAAGGAGGGTGGAGGTGGAGGAGGAGAGGCGACCAGGCTGGGGCTCCTCAGCTGCGGGTAAAAGCGGGTCCTCGCCAAGTCAGTGGTGGTGGTGGTGGTGGTGGGCATCAAAGATGGAGCGGGGATCATGGTGGTCGTCCCCCCGGCCGTGTGTGCGTGTTGCTGTTGTTGCGAGTGTCTGGACTGCTGCTGCTGCTGGAAGGCGAACAGCGCGGCGGAGTGCGTGTGGTACGACTGCAGCTGCACGCCGTGGTGGTACGATCCGCAGCCGTGGTAGGGTCCGTGGTGGTAGCCGTATCCGCGGGGATGAAGCCCCCGTGTTCCCGCAGCAGCATCAGGTCTGCGTGACCTGGTGGTGCTGCTGCTGCTGCCGCTGAAGCGCTTCCTCCGCCGCAGGAAGCTGCCGTTGTCGAACATGTCCGCCGACTCCGGGTCCAGCGTCCAGTAGTTGCCCTTGCCCGGGTTGCCCGGCTCCCGCGGGATCTTCACGAAGCAGTCGTTCAGGGACAAGTTGTGCCGGATCGAGTTCTGCCACGCCGGGAACTTCTCCCGGTAGTAGGGGAAGCGGCCGCTGATGAAGTCGCAGATCTCGCTGAGCGTCAGGCGCTTCTTGGGGCTCTGCAGGATGGCCATGGTGATCAGGGCGATGTAGGAGTACGGCGGCTTCACCAGCGTGTTCTTGCTGCTGCTGCTGCCGCTCGCCGGCCTTGTAGGAGTCGCCGCCCCGGGAGGCGGAGGAGGAGGACGAGCCGCCGCCGGCCAGGAGGTGGTCGTCGTCGTCGTCGTCTGCGTCCTCCTGCTGCATGATCTGCGCCACCTCGTCCGCGTAGGAGGAGCGCGTCTGGTGGGAGGAGCGGGACGTCCTCTCCGTCTCCCCTCCCTCGCCGACCACGTCGATGTCGGTCTCTTCCGAGAGGATGGAGGCGGCATCCGACATCTCGGAGCTCAGAGTCATGGCTCCTGGCTGCTACCCGTCCCGTCTGCCCGGTGCTGCCTGCCCTGCCTGCGCGCGGGGCGGGGAGAGGGAGGAGAGGAGAGGATGAGAGAGATGCTACCCTGCCCTCCTTCCCTTCCTGCCTTCCTTTAACAACTCATGTGAGGTGTGGTGGCGGTGGTTGTTCCCTCTGTATCTAAGCTCTTCCATATGTTTCGATTATAGATCGAGAGACTATAATGGCACTATTATATTATAGTCTGGTGGAGATGATGCGTAGTAACCTTAAAAAGGGCCAAACCTGAATCGGGGGAGGGCGGTCTTCGCGGGTCTTTTATACCCGCAGCCAGGGGCGTATAGCTGGAGAGATCCTGGGCCCCATGAAATTATCTATTTGTGGGCCCCCCGGGCCCCAATCCATCGAGAGCGTGTTAGTTTGGGGCATTTATTTATTTATTTATTGATGAAAACGCATCATATGGTTTTAGTAATATATACATTCGGATCAGCAGTTCAGCACATATGTCGCATTGCGTTCGTCTTCAATGAATGGACTGAATGAATTAACTTACTTAAGGATAATAATAATAATAAATCCATATTAATAATTAAAAAGATAATAATAGTGTTCTCCTGGCCCCCCCCCCCCCCCCCCCCCCCCAGTGCTGGGCCCTAGGAATCATCCTAACCTAGCTACTCCCCTGCCAGCAGCACCCATCAGGTCACATGGGCACGGGAGCGCGTCACCGAGGCGAGTGAAGAGGAAAAAATAACAACACACACACACACACGAAAAGATCTTGAAATTAATCGTGGACGGTTTGAAAGTTCGGCCTTTTTTTTGTGGTGATTTTGTGGTGACAGAGCGCACATTATGGTTAATCTAAAAACCTCTTATTCCAGCCCCCCCCCCCCCCCCCCCCCCCGCGCGCGCATAAAAATAGTATAGAAGATAAAGGAGCCTTAAGTTAAAAACGAATAGGAAGAACATCCCTTCATTTATTTTGATAGGCGTTTTTATTTTATATATAGCCTATATAATAAAACGTGGTTATATTCACATCTAATATATTTAGTAAACGCCCGAAAATAAAAAAGTATTATTTTGTATATTTTACACCCGAAAATAAAAGCATATAAAATTATATATATTTGCAACGACCAATTTTTTTTACCAGGCTAATATGAAATGCTTCTCTTGTTTTGTTTTTTAATAACACGCCGAGGTCGGTGACGATGCGGCAGCAGCATCATAGTTTGCGTGATCCGGTAGTTATTATCTGGATGATCCGGAGCCATTTGTAACGGAAAAGAGAGTCAGCTGTTAACTCGCATCAGTCACGGGTCACGCAGAGAGAGAGAGAGAGAGAGAGAGAGAGAGAGAGAGAGAGAGAGAGAGAGAGGAGAGAGAGAGAGAGAGAGAGAGGAGAGGAGAGAGAGAGAGAGAGAGAGAGAGAGAGAGAGAGAGAGAGAGAGAGAGAGAGAGCAGGAGAGAGAGAGAGGGGAGGGAGAGAGAGAGAGAGAGAGAGAGAGAGGGAGAGAGAGAGCATGCGAGCACACTCTCTCTCTGCACACTCTCTCTGTTTCATCAGTCAGCGTGCAGCGCGGGCCGCATGCAATACCGTGATGTTCAAAGTTCACACATTATTGCTCTGCTCCTGCAAATCGTTATAGTATTTTATATAATGTCATATATATATATATATATAGGCGAACCAGGCCAGCACGTGTATCTAATTGGCAGAATTAATTTTACGTTTTTTTTATTTATCCTTTATTTATCTATGTCCCATTGAGATACAAGATCTCTTCTTCAACTATTATATACTTACTCATATATATATTTAGATTATAGTGTTTATTGTAACTATATTTATTGTAATGCATATAATATAACTGCATTACAACTCATACAGACCCTCATCTGCCCTTGCTCATAATGTTTCATTAATTATAATGTTTACACTGCCTATTTTTACTTTTCTACTGTACTATAATACTATAATTCTATT
Source organism: Notolepis coatsorum (assembly GCF_963971535.1). Taxonomy (NCBI): domain Eukaryota; kingdom Metazoa; phylum Chordata; class Actinopteri; order Aulopiformes; family Paralepididae; genus Notolepis; species Notolepis coatsorum. The sequence continues at coordinate 11,907,646 of NC_140175.1, read as the reverse complement.
GCCTGTATACTTCTTTACTATACCTGTACCTGTACCCCCCCACCCCCCACCACACACACACACGCACAACACACACACACACACACACACACACACCACACACACACACACATGCTGCTATAATAATGCATGGATTTCCCCCAAGGGGATTAATAATAAAGGAATATCTTATCGTATCTTAATTTAACAGGAGCTAATTATGTGACTTGATTGCGTGACCGGGTTTTAGTTGCATGCAGGCCTGAAACCAGAAACTTTAAAATGTGCGGTTTACGCAGCACACACGCGCAGTGTGTCAGTTTATATCAAGGACCGCATATACTGTGGGAAAATACAACTGCATGCAATTAACCTTTTACCGTTTTATATTTTCCAAATTACGCCGTTCGGTGTAAATATATAATGGCTTATAGGCCAAATCTTATAGGGCTGCCTGCATGTCTTTTACGCACGCAGGGTCGTTTGTTCACTCAGACTATATACCCTATATATCTATCAGGCTATACTCGTCTGTGACTTTCAATATTTGGCTGGATGATGAACTAATTTTCCGATCGATTCACTTTTCATTTTTTTTTTATTATAGAGAATGCAATCAAAAATATAGCACACAATCAAACCAAACCAACTGAAGCACAGTCACCAAACTATCTATTAAATGTAAACATGGGCATCAGAAGCACATCGTGTGTGAAGGCTCGTGTAAAGACAGAACAAATGTGGCTTATAGTTTTTTTTTTTTTATTAATTAAATGTATATAGAGATGCATATGGCCTGTGGCCTATTTTGTGGATGTGTTCCCTCTCTCTTCTCTTCCTGTGAAAATACATTAAAACAGTTTTTCGCCAACAAGACACCCGCGGTGGTCTTCAGCAGCAGAAGCAAGGATCAATAAACCAATTCATTGTCGGTGAATAATAACAATTGTGTAGAATTTGCACCCATGCAGGGTAATATACATTTATGTTGAAGTTGGCGATGAGAACTTTTAAAGCGTCACCATCAGTCCAGCGCCATCTAGCGTCCATGTTGCTTCCAGGCAGTGCACGCAGATATGAACTCTGCAGACAAAAGCTCCCTCATGGTAAATAATTGTTATTTCATTTTTAAATTAACCAGGCGATATATAGACCTATACTTTTGCATCAGAATGCGTGAGCAAATGGTTAGTTAGCCCGTCACGTGCAGATACTATATATTACACAAAGTCAATTTTTTTCCGTTAGCCTGTTCATTTGTTGAAACATATACAATATCTAGTATAAATACTATGTTTACTTGACAAAACAGTCATTTATCCTTGTAAAAATGTTATCGTTATGAAAAGTGCGACATTGGTGTACATAACGGAACTAACAAAGTTATGTTATCATGTAAATAAACGTAAAACCTATCTATCTAATCGAGGCCAAATGTCATCAATGTCACTATGATGTAAACAAGACGAAAGTCTTTCTCTGGTCTGCATCCCTTAACAATTGTGTGTATTGAGTCGTACTGTACTGTACCCATTCTGCAATCTGTTAAATAAAGTTTCATTCATTCAGCATTTTGTTATTAATTTGCATTATTACATGGTCGGAACGAATAATTAATTAGGTCTGACTACGTTGGCCCAATACATTTAAAGTAATATGTAATTGAATATAGCCTATGCTAGCATAATATACTCTAACTAAACACTATGGACCGCAGTCACCAAGTTGCAAAAGAAATATGATTTAACCCATTTCAGTCGAATAAAGATTCACGTGATTGAGCAGATATGGCTGTTAAGTCCCACTAAAGATTCACATTAATGCATGAATCTTGTATAATATTAATGACCTATAAGATAAAGGTTGATCCAACTTATTTCCAGAACGGCATCATCAGCCTATTTTATGAAGCTTTTAATTGCATTAATGGAAGTGGTTTATGAAGTATAACCACCAAAAGATGACGTTTTATATAGGCCCCATGAATTAAACAATTAAACATATAGGCCTATGATTTTACATGCATAAATAAATAAATAAATGACTATCCGTTTTGCATAAGCTATATGCAAACTACAAGGCCTGTTCGATTAATATACAATTCTGTGCAGGCCAGCTCATTTTATTGGGGACAATTCGTCTCTACTTTTCCACGTTCCTCTCTTAAGCCCGACTGAAGCACAGCAGCGTTGAGCTACATAACTGTTTGGGCTCCAACACTTCTCTCATGTGCGGTTAAACCACTTCTAAAGTGTTTCTAAAGTCCCCTCCGCGACGATCGAAGGGTGTTTGTTTCCGTGCCACCGGGTACCAAGAAGAAAGCACTTAGCGGCTGAACTCAATCCCCGTCTCCCTGCCTCTCGCCCCCTGACGACAAATCACAGAATCGGTCCGTCTGAGGACTGAGGAGGGGGGACCCCGGGACATGTGATTATTAATAATGTGTATCACATGGACAACAAAAGAGCCGGACAATACCACTGTAGGGATATGGCAGCATGAGCATAGTGCGTGCGGAGGGAGGAGGGTAAGCCGCGTCGTGGACCCCCTTCTCGTCGTGGTGGCGGCCTTGTCATCGTTTGCTCGTTCAAGCAATGTGGCCGATTGGCTTATAAGCCTGGGTGTGTGTGAAGAGGAAATCCACCCCAAACACGGATTCTGCTACACTGTGCTGTGTGTATTATACCGTTAAGATAGTTCAGTTAATATCTAGACCACTGTCTGTCTTTCTCTTTATTTTTTTTTTATTTTTTTTTAATGAATTGCCTTGTTCATTTCTTTGAAGCAACTTGTGAAGCACTGTGCATTCGTGCTGGGAAGGTGCTAATACTTACTTACTACTTACTTACTACTTACTTACTTACTTACTTACTTACTTACTTACTTACTTACTTACTTACTTACTTACTTACTTACTTACTCACTCACTCACCTCACTCACTCACTCCTCACTCACTCACTCACTCACTCACTCACCACTCACTCACTCACTCACTCACTCACTCACTCACTCACTCACCTCACTCACTCACTCACTCACTCACTCCTCACTCACTCACTCTACTTACTACTTACTTACTTACTTACTTACTTACTTACTTACTTACTTACTTACTTACTTACTTACTTACTTACTTACTTACTTACTTACTTACTTACTTACTACTTACTTTACTTACTTACTTACTTACTTACTTACTTACTTACTTACTTACTTACTTACTTACTTACTTACTTATTACTTACTTACTACCTACTTACTACTTACTTACTTACTTACTTACTTACTTACTTACTTACTTACTTACTTACTTACTTACTTACTTACTTACTTACTTACTTACTTACTTACTTACTTACTTACTTACTTACTTACTTACTGGAAACAAGGGGTCAAGACTTGAATTTATGATGTTATCAGACGATATACAATCAAGGACCATGATATGTCCAATATGTTTATTTACCATTTGTGTAATTGCACATGTTTTACATACCCTTCACCTTATTATTATTATTATTATTTGTATATATGTTTTCATCAAATGTGACAACAAGGTCATTTCTCCACAACATTAGAGATTAAAATGTATTGTCATCATACAGCACAAGTACAGTACAATGAAAATAAGTTTGGCATCTAACCACAGTGCAAATATATCAGTAAAGTGCAATAGTAATATACAATGTACAGGTGATTAAAGAGGGTATAAAATATCTGAATGAGTACTACTGAGTAATAGTGCTAATCAGATGTGTACAGAGTTGTAGTATTAATATGTACAGTGATGCAGGTATAAAGACAGTATGGTGGTAAGTCATAATGGCCAGCAGCGTAACTAGTACAAGTAGGTACGGGTACATAATGTACATAATATTATAGATATAGTATCTATATGTAAAAAGGATTATATGCAGGTATGTACAGACAGATGTGGATAGATATATTACAGTCTCATCTCATGTTAGGGGCGACAGTGGCTCGAGAGGTATAGCAGTCGTCTGGCAATACGGAGGTTCCCGGTTCGATTCCTGCTCCTCCCAGGCAGCGTGTTGATGTGTCCTTGAGCAAGACACTTAACCCCTAATTGCTCCTGATGAGCAGGTTGGCACCTTGCATGGTCGCCTCCGCCGTCGGTGTGTGAATGTTTGAGTGAATGGGTAAAAATGTGAGGAACAAATTGTAAAGCGCTTTGGATAAAAGTGCTATATACAAATGCAGCCATATGTTATGTTATGGAGTTGTTCCATTGAGAATTAATCATTTTCTGTTTGAGCTATTGCATCCAAATGTGTTTCATGTAAACATGGGGCCCCCCAGCTCTGAATCAGAAAACTGTAAACCAGCTGTAACCAGTAAAATAACTCTGGGTGTCACAGCCTCATGGTGTCTATGACTCTGTCTATGAAGCCACTCCGAGCGGGATTCATCTCTTGATGCCGTCAACACTATAGTCTAAGTGTTGAATGAATGAATGAAAGAATGAAAGAATGAATGAATGAATGAATGAATGAATGAATGAATGAATGAATGAATGAATGAATGAATGAATGAATGAATGAATGAATGAATGAATGAATGAACACTTTATTTAACAGATTGCAGAATGGGTACAATACAGTACGGCTACAATTGTTAAGGAATTGCAGACCAGAGAAAGACGTTTGTCTTGTTTACATCAGAGTCCCCCATATGACATTTATGACATACACTACATGACATCATGACATTTATGGCATAGGGACATACATGACATATAGTACATTTACATTTGTGACATATACGACATGCAAATATACAGTACTGTTACCCAGAGATCCTAACAGAGAGTATACATATGATGGGGAGTAGCCTGTACATTAGGAGGGGGTGGGGGGGGGTTGGACATTTACGGTGGCCAGTATAAAGTTGTTCAGCATAAAGTCCCCATGAAACTAGCTAGCAGAACGCTATTTGATTCCACATATTCATGTGTTTCCTGTAAAAACAGGAAGCTAGGGAGGGACTTGTCATGGATATTGATTTGCGATGGCAGTAGCCAATAGCGCTGAATGTGCATTACGGTCGACCCGTTAGCTATAGCGAGCTAATGTTAGCAACATACACGTTAGCACATATGTTCTTTTATGATCTCTGTCTCTTAAACAGTACTGTATATCTGTATGTCGTGTATGTCATAAATGTCATGATGAATTGAAAATGGGGGACCCTGATGTAAACAAGACGAAAGTCTTTCTCTGGTCTGCATCCCCTTAACACTTTAACTGCCGGAAACGCCTTAGGACGTCTTTCCTAGCCATGCTCAAGTTGCCGAGGACGCCGTAACTCGTCTTTGATATCAATATTTCAAAAATCTGTGATCGAAATCATATTTCCCCTCCGCAGCCTTGACACACAGTGCTGGTCTCCTCTCAACCCTCTAGCGGTTCAATAGCGCCATCTGGTGGCCGATCGGCAGATCGAAACCGGATATCAACCTTTAACCCGGCAGGACTCACTCCATATGGGGTCCGGGCACTCGCTAATGCTAGAGAGACTCCGTCTTCACACAGTGAACATCGATCGGTAGAAATAACTCGAAAAAACAACATGATTTGGACGTATATACTATTATACAACCTGGAAATAGATCGGGCATTTCAACATCCCATAATCGAAAACTGTCTACTCCATGCTGATCGCCCAACGGCCCGAGGAGACTGGGGTGAGTTTTAGCGTGTAGTATTACCGTGTTCGATATAAACTGCTATGATGAACATATGACCCACATTAGATGAATGGTATAACGTTGCCCACGGAATTATAAACGCCCCCTCGCCCATCCGGTCAACATCAGATGACGTGTAGTAACTTCCAGAAGTACGTCCAGTTGAATTTTTTATCTCGCGCCGATTGCTATCAAACTGTATTTCATCATCAATATAATGCATTTGGGGCTATAAATCACGTTCTGGAGAAAGCTGCAGAAAGAGATGAAAACATACTTATACTTTAGACCATATTTTAGTATGAATATGTGAACGAAAAAGTTTAACGTTGCTACACCATGAACAATACATATAGGACATTGAATGGGCCCTAATAATGGCAATCTAGCAATAGAATTTAAAAAGTTATAGCCCTGCAAAGAAGGGGAACTTCTCCATGTTAAATAGAGCTGGCAAGGGATGGTATATCATGAATTTAACCTTGGGCAATCAAAGTGTTAACAAGTGTGTGTATTGAGCCGTACTGTATTGTACCCATTCTGCAATCTGTTAATAAAGTTTTCAATCAATCAATCAATTCAATCAAGCAACGTTACGCAACATTAGTAACGTTAGCTAGCGAGCTAACATTGAAAAAGGCTGAGTCGCCGAGGTGCTGCTTAGTTAGTTACAATCTGCTGTAAATGTCATAGAAAGCATTTAATTGGACACAAAATTAGCATGCGCCCCTGTAGGTTGGATGACTCATCAATATTATTTGAATCATTTTCCTGGAAATTACTAACTCTAAAATACCATTAAGAATACCTATAAAGCAACGTTTTGGTCAACAGATACAGCTGGCGTATAAGTGACAATCAGTGCAAGACATATAGTGATAAAAGAACATACACATATATTTTGATTTCATGGGGCCTTTAAGGCTACTTTAAGGCTCAAACAAGGGACTAAACACGTTTCGCCACAATAATGTGGAACGCCCTGGCCCCTACCCAGCCTAAAATAATGTGAATCCCTACCATCCTTCAAAAACCGCTCTCAAAGAGCACCTACGGGTGGCTGCAATTAGAAACTGTACGTGGTAAATGTCCAAATCCCCCACCCAACCCCCTCCAATGTACAGTTTCTTCCCCTTCGGATGTATATATATTTTTTTTATGATCTTTTTTTTCTTCTTCTCCTTACACACTGTATATTTGTATGTCTTCTTGTATGTCATAAATGTCCTGATGAATTGAAAATGGAGGACCCTGATGTAAACAAGACGAAAGTATTTTTCTGGTCTGCATCCGCTTAGCAGTTGTTTGTATTGAGCCGTACTGTATTTCAATCAATCAATTGTTGATTGAGCCTACAATATTATATGCGTACATGTTAATTCTATTTTAGGGTGGATTTCCCCTATAAGTAGCTTTGAGAGAGTGATCGCTTGCATACATTTTTGCTTTCATTAGCAAACAGTCAATATGCTCAGCTGGCTCAGGGCAGTGTTGACTTAAGATGTTGCTTTATTGATCCCCTTGGGGAAATCCAGGCATCATAGCAGGGCAGCATTGGGTGGGTGGGGGTTACAGGTACGGGCAGGGTAATAGTAGAAAGACATACATATATTATAAGCAATACAATTCGATATCAATGAAATACATTTGGAAAAATAAACAGTTTAAAAAATATAATTAACTCTGAATATGAAAATAATAAACAGTGTAAACGATAATTAACTCTGAATATACAAATATGAGAAAAATAAACAGTGGAAACTATAGATGAGGGTCTGTATATCGGTTATATTAGATGTTACAATAAATATAGGTCATTAGGATTCATTTCACCATGAAGTTGCATGCTACACCTGCGGACAGCATGCAAGTGAATGGAAAGGGTGCATGACAATGGTTTGGTGGGAATAGGAGTAGCAATATTCTGGTTCAGGACATGAAAACAGCACTCAGATGGTTTCACTGGTACTCTGTTGCTATAGGGAGGTGTAGTCTGACGTCACTGGTTGTTCCACCCGTATAGGGATTTATCATTGGGAAAATGGATTATCGGCTATTGTAACAATTCTGCCACATGGAAATAGAAAAGCTTTCCATTTTTGCACAAAATGAGTTCCCTTCTATCACTAACATTATTGTTTAAGCATTTTTGGTTGAAATAAAATTCGGCGATTTCTTTTTACGATTAATTGCGAATATCTTCATGTCGAGCTATAGATGAATGTGGATTGTGGATGAATACGCACAGAAAGGTACACCATGTAAATGTTGTTTTAAACGAGACGATTTAGAAATGGGCAATGGGGAAATACGTTGTGTTATCAAGATGGTGGACCGGCAGAGCGGCTGGGTGGCGCAGCGGACATTGCGCTCGTCATCAACGCAAGAGACACCGGTCTCGAATCTGGCTGTCAGCGTTGCCTCCGGCTTGGGCCGGCCGTCATACTGACTCAATTGGCAGAGTCAGCGGGAGGGGAGTCGATGGGTGGTAGTCTGGTCGTTGTAAAACAGCGACTCCTACAGGTCGGTCAGGGCGCCTGCACAGCAAAGGCAGGAAAATGGCGGGGGCAGTGTGAGCCTCCCACACGTTACTCCTCGCCAAATGAGAGTCCGCGCTGGCAGGTGAAAAGAAGTGACTGGCTGCCTCCACGTGTATCGGAGGGGACATGTGATGGGCTTCTATCCTCCCTACGACCGGCCAGTGGGGGGCACATGCGAGCAACGATTAGGACAGGGGAGGGAGAATTGGCACGAGATAGAGATGGTGGACCGGCCGGAAACAGCAATGACGTAACCACTACACCTCCCTATAGGGAACGTTTTAGACCCAAGTGTATTTCCTGTCAGCCATTGCATTAGCAAACACTTTGCAACAAGGAAACTATAAAAGAAGGAAGGGTCGTCCTGTCAGAATACCAGCGTTCTATACGCTCTGCTTGGTGCCAGGCTCTGGTGTCAGTTCTATTGAAGCCTATGTGGGAGATGTAAATAATACAGGAAATATACAAGCTATGTGAGGAAATATACATCAACCAATATATCAACCGTTATATATAGTTAACAATGCAACACATTGTAGATGATTTAGACATCCGAGGTAATAACATTAGGTCATTCAATTTCATTAAAGGAACATGCCAACTTTTTGGGAAATTCGCTTATTTGCCATCTACAACTCCAAAACATTCCTGTAAACATGTTGTGACCTGTGTATTTACCACGTGGAGAAATATATATATATATTTTTTTTACTTTTTTCGTTTTCTAAGCAGATATATACTCGGAACTATTTTTTGCCGAACCACTGCTGCCTGGGCGCAGTGATTTCATCACCTCAAAAGCCCATGTTTACAGGAAAGTTTTGGAGTTGTATTTGGAGTGTATTGGGGGTGACTGTTGGGAACTAGGCTACACTGGCACACCTACTTCCAGTGAATGACGCTAAGCTAGGCTAATGGTGCGGCTGTTCCCTAAGCCTAATGCATGCACAGAGAAGAAAATGGTATGTATCTGCTTGTCTAACTCCAGGGTAGATGGCAAATAAGCTAATTTCCCAAAAAGTTGGTGTGTTCCTTTAAATAATTTTTTATTTACAATTCAGAATGGGAGACGGCTGATCCCATTCAACTCAATGTCGGCCCGAACTGAAAGTTTTCACACTCTGCACCGACGTGCGTTCACGTGCGTGACGTGATGACCCTATTCTGAAAATCACTTGATCGGCCCCGATCTCCGATCACGCGATCGGATTGGGACATCCCTACTTTAGATAGAGGTAAGACTGCTGACTTTTGACAAGTTCCGCTAAAGTGAAATATCCCTTTAAGCTGTTTTGACGTGCCTCTGTTAAATGGTAAATGGTGCATTTATATAGCAGCTTTTATCCAAAGCGCTTTACAATTTGTTCCTCACATTTGACCCGTTCACTCACACATCACTCACACACCGACGGCAGAGGAGACCATGCAAAGTGCCGACCTGCTCATCGTAGGAGCAATTAGGGGTTAAGTGTCTTGCTCAAGGACCCTTCGACACACTGCCTGGGAGGAGCGGGAATCGAACCGTGGAACCTCCGGATTACCAGGCGACTGCTCTCAGGCTGCTAGCCAGGCCATAGACGTACTCTAAAAGGAGTGCGAGGGGCACACGATTCCCTGAAGACAAACTAGCCTACATTTGTCCACTTCATGGGAACTCTTCACCCTTTTTACGTTCCTGTATTTTCCTTCTGACCTCATGTATCGTGTCTCCTGGCGGCCCGTAGCAGTTTGACGGAGCCAAACCAAATATCTCGTGGAGGTGGAGCTATAGTCCACACATGGTATAGCTTACCTATGAAGCCACAGATTATATCGTTTTTTTTGTGGTCAGGCAATCCATTAAAGTTGTTCTGTCGATTAGTAGAAATGGCCTGGATCGGGAACCCGTCACACAATGTCAACGGGGTGAGGCAGGTGTTGTTACCGTCTTGTAAGCAGGACGACAAACGCGGATCCTCTTTGATAAATAACGCCCTCAGGCCGCCGATACAGAGCTGAGACACTGGAAAAAAAGGGGCTTAGTTAGCTTCGTGCCCACCTCCATCAGACTGCTGAACGCCTAGGTCTGGTGAGGGCCACTTTCCAGCACACGAACGAGGATGAGGTAGAACACAAAAAGAGTGCACGTCTAAACATGCCTCTGTGCTTCAAATTGATTGGTCAATGGGCGGCTACGTGGCGTAGTGGGCAAGGCGCTCGCCACGAAATGCTGGAGACGCTGGGCTCGTCAGTTCGAGCCCAGCTCTCCACATTTGCTTTCAGTTTGGCTGGTCGTCCGTACTAATACACATTGGCCGTATTAGGGGGTGGGAAACTGATGGGTGGGGATCGGGCGTTGTGGACAGCGACTCCTACAGGTCGGTTGGTGCGCCTGCGCAGTAGAATCAGGAAGTGTCGGGGGCAGCGTGAGCCTCCCACGCGTTACTCCTCGCCACTGGGAGATCGAGCTGCGCAGGTGAAAAGATGCGACTGCTGTTACCTCAAGTACCGGAGGGGACTTGTGCTATGTATGACTTAGTCCACATTGCAGCCGGCTTGTGGGAGGCAAGAAACAGCGTCCGTGACAGGGGAGGGTTGAATTGGATGATACGAAATTGGGATGGGAGAAAATATATAGAAAATGGGAGAAAAAGTGGATAAAAAAAAATTGATTGGTCAACCTGTTAGATATCGAGGAAGATTGTATAGATAGACTCACTCTATATGATCTTCCTCGAAATCTAACAACGGTACATGCATTATATATATATAGCAAATACAACTTATGCCTCACATTCATTCACACACCGACGGCGGAGGCGACCATGAAAGGTGCCAACCTGCTCATCGGGAGCAATTAGGGATACTTCTTGCTCAAGGATACTTCGACACGCTGCCGGGAATCAAACAGGGAACCTTCTGAATACCAGACGACCGCTCTACCTCCTGAGCCACTGCAGAGCCCCCGATTATATAGGTTTTTGTGGTCATGCAATTTAAAGTTTGCCAACTGCTTGGAGGTCGGACTCATTACAACTGTGTGGAGACCAAAAGTTAAACTTATTACTCATAACTTGGGATATAAACATTGCGAGAGCAAATTACAATTGTGAAAATGGATTCCACAAAGGTTATAAGAGGTAGGACACGTATGCAGCTCGTGGACTATACTGCCCTGCAGAAGCTGACCGCAGTAACTACAATATTTTCCTAAATTGAGTTATGAGTGAAATTGAACTTCTCAATATCTGTTTTGTCTTGTGACAACGTTTCAGAGTTCAATCTGGCTCTGTTTTTAGAGAAAAGGGGTTTAAAGAATTGCAGTAACTGCAAAATCACTGGATAGTCAAATAACTTTAAAGCCATTTTTCTCAGTTTCACTGTGTGTGTGGTCACTGTGGTTAGCTTCTGAACAACAATAGAAAACTCTATTTGGGTGGAGATTAGCCCCTAATCGAGACCGACTGTGTTGCTATTGGCACATTTTGATGGATGCATTGCTTACACAGTTGTATCTATGCAGCCATCTGTTCTATGCAGGGCCGATTCTCGATTTTTGGTGGCCCTATGTGAAATGTTGTTTGGGGGCCCCTATTTTGTGAATCTATGGTGGTGGGTGAGAGAAATCATTAGCTTCGGCTTACGCAAGGAGGGTTAGGCTAAAGACCAGGCCTGACCACCAGTGGACTGAATAGCAAAAGGACAATAGACTGAACACACCGAAAGATCATTAGAATAGACTGTTCAAGGACAATACAATCTGTTAACATCTGAGCTGAGGTTTCTGTTTATATCAATAAACAACGCTTTTCCTTGTAAGGTATTTCACGTTGTCAAAGTGTCGAATTCTTACGAAGGTGGAGAATTATTATGGTTTGCGGATCGTACTAACGGGGAGAGATAAGGATTATATTGAGCCAGTATCTGAGACGTCGGGACCATTAAAATTACACAACGCAGAGGAGTGGATGGAGAGCCAGACAGACGAAGACGTGATACTGGCCAGATTGATCAGGATCTAACAGGGGGATTCCAAACCCTTTAAGGTGGGCATGCATTTAACATTTAAATGCATCAATCTGGTGCACCTTAAGAGGAAAAGAAGCTAGATCTGTGAAAAAAAAACGTATATATCTTTTTTTCTCACAAATTCAAATCAAACATTTCAAGTTGACCCCAGCAATGACAGAAAATGATAATAAATAGGAAACACTGGGGCTCCCCTACATCAAGAAACTCCTGGCAGTAAGCACACAGAAGCTAACAGTCAGCTCAATGAGGAGATGGAAAGTACTAAAAGTGTAAAACGTCACTTGCTTATTAGAACCCAGCTTAAAACACGCGCGCACACACACACACACAGCATTGGTGTGGGTGGGGCAGCCAGCAATAGCCTGCAATGTGTGTGATTTGATAAGCAGATAGGACCAACTGCTTCAGGAGTTGTCTAATTATTTTTTACTAGTGAACCAGTTTAGCTAGTTCGGCTGCCATTCAAGAAGTAGCTGGCTGGGCGGTCAGGTGGCGTAACGGAGATTGCGTTCGTCACCAAACCCCGGAGCGGCTAGATTCGCCTGTTCGAATCCAGCTCACAGCTCCGGGGTTGTCACCAGCTTGGCTGGCCGTTCACACTAATACAATTGGCAGTATTAGAGGGTGGGAGAAGCTGGCGGGGTGGGTCCGGGTCGTTGTAAACAGCGACTCCTACAGTTCGGTCGGGGCGCCTGCTAAGCGCGGATAGGACTTGAGTGGGATAGTGTGATCCTTCCACACGCTACGCCCTCTCAATGAGAATCCGCGCTGCCAGGTGAAAAGAAGCGGTTGATTGGCTGGACGTGTGTCGGAGGAAGCACGTGATAGTCTCCACTCTCCCAGACCGACTGTGGGGGGTAAGTGCGCAGCGACCAGGAAGGGGATTGGGAATTGGCATAACGACTAACATTGGGATGGGAGAAAATCGGAGGAAAATGGAGGGGGGAAAAGATCAATAAAAAGAAAAAAAAAAAAAAAGAAGAAGTAGCTGGCTAACAGGACTAGTTAGCGGCGTAGCTAAGGTAACGCTAGGTCTACAACACACAGGGCATGTTGCAGGCTAAATAACGTAGCTGACGCCATTTAGCCAAGGAAACCAATTGACTAAAATAAATCGAGGCTACTTAATGTTAGCCTCTTTGAACTGCTGCGGTCTCAGAAGGAGCTTCTATCCCCAGGCCATCAGGTTGCTCAATGACAACAACACTTTATGTGACAACCCATCATCTTCTACACTCACTGCACACACACACACACACAGTCCTGTTTGGGGAAAGACTCCAGTATGTCCAGAACTCTGCTGCCAGGCTCCTCTCACACAAAACCCTGGCAGCACCTCACCCCCACCACCCAGCACCTCACCTCCACCACCCAGCACCTCACCCCCCCCCCCCCCCCCCCCCCCTCCACTGGCTCCCGGTCAAGTTCTGTGTTCTCTGTTTTGATCTCATCAGGACCCTATTAGATTGAAATGAGATGAAACAGCTCTGCTTTGCCTCCTGCCTCTGTGCGGAAGCACAACGTGTCCTGAAAGATTCAGATAACACCATTGTGTGTCTCTCAACAATCCCTAATCCCCCTCGATAATATGCCTCCAGCTCTATCTCATCCGCCGGGGTGTGGGAAATGTTCTTGCCCATGTCCCATAGCTTATCACGTCAGACTGCTAAGCCTCTCTGTGACCTTTGCCCTTGAATACCTCTGTGACCTCGTCCACACCTACACGCTCTCTGACACTGAACTCCTCACAATTCCCCTTTCCGAACTGCATACTGTTGGATTGATTGATTGATTGAAAACTTTATTAACAGATTGCAGAATGGGTACAATAGTCAGGCTCAATACACACAATTGTTAAGGGGACGCAGACCAGAGAAAGACTTTCGTCTTGTTTACACCAGGGTCCCCCATTTTTTATTTGATTTGAAATCTTTATTTCGAACATGCAATGAATACAAACAAACAATAACAAAAAGCAAAACAACTCAATTTACATGTTCGAAAAGGAGTAGGAAGAAGTATACACTTATTTAATCCTACCCCTTTTCCACTACTCAAATGAGTGTACTATTTTAAAACATAAAAAAGAAAAGAAAGAAATATATATATATATATGCAAAACAAAAAACAAAAACTATATATGTAAAACATGAAAGAAATAAAATAGAAAACAAAATAAAAATGTAAACACCCGTGAATATCAAGTCCCTTCCTCATCCCTGTACCTTGTGAACATAATTTCCTTATACATCAGTTTGAATTGTCTCATGTTTGGACATTGCTTTAGCAACATACAGATATATATATCATGACATTTCTGACATACATGACATACAGGTATACAGTACTGTTACATTTGTGATATACAAGATATGCAAATAATATACAGTACTGTTAAACAGAGATCCTAACAGAAAATATATACATACGAGGGGGAGGAAACTGTACATTAGGAGGGGGTGGGTGGGTGGGCGGGAGGGGGGATTGGACATTTACAGGGGCCATACAGATATACAGATAATATATATCATGACATACAGGTATACAGTACTGGAGACAGAGCCTTCAGTGATACTAACTGCTCCTACCATCTGGAACACCCTCCCTGCCTAAAGTGACATTTAAATTGAATGTATTATTATTATTATTATTTGCTATCTTTGACAAGACGTCTTGATACTACAGCAGTATTCCCTCTCATACTTTTAATTTGTACCAGAAAGTAACAACAAGAGAGCACAATACATCTAAAGTAAATAAATCACATATCTTGGTTTCTAATAATAGCTTTAAATACTCCAGTGGTGTATCCACTCACCTCCACAGATTTGTACAACAAATGTCCATGCTAAAAAAAAAAGTACACATTTGAAACACTCAGAAGGAACGCCCTACCCACAGCTGTAAAGGAATGTGAATCACTACCCACCTTCAAAACCTCTCTAAAAGAGCACCTACGGGAGACTGCAATCCGAAAACTGTCCCCTGTAAATGTCCTAACTCAACCCCCTCCAATGTACAGTCCCCCCCCCCCCCCCCCCCCCCCCAACCACCTCCAATGTACAGTTTCTTCCCCCTCAAATGTATATACTCTCTTTTTCATACTCTTTTTGTATCACATACAGTACTGTATTTGTAGATCTGGTATGTCATAAATGTCTAGATGTAACAGTACTGTCTATCTGTATGTCATATATGTCATGATGAATGAAAATGGGGGACTTTGTACTTTGTCAGAACAAACGGGATTTATTGGAAAGCGAATCACAACAGCCCCAATAGCTGCCTACCACTATAAAACAAACAAAAAGGGTTTTGTAAATGAACGTAAACTGTCAATCAAGTGCGAATTAAGTGCAAATTATGTGCAGTCAAAAACTATATGGTACCGCTCTACCGGCCTACCTGCACTCTAAATTACCTGCCATGTTATAGGAGTGGTTAGGGGGGACGTAGGAAAAAAGGGGAGTTGACCAGGTAAGTCTCCATCTTGGAATTCATTATGACATATATTAATAAACACAAAGCACAAATACCATAATAAACTATATGTCTAATGGGGCAATAAAGATACAATTTATCATCATAGGATTGTAAACAAGATGAACGTCTTTCTCTGGTCTGCATCCCCTTAACAATTGTGTGTATTGAGCTGTACTGTACTGTACCCATTCTGCAATCTGTTAATAACATTTTCAATCAATCAATCAATCAATCAATCAATCAATCAATCAATCAATCAATCAAACAGCAGTATTCCCTCTCATACTTTTAATTTGTATCATACACCATAGAAAGTAACAAATAAATCACATATATTGGTTTCTAATAATAGCTTTAAACACTCCAGTGGTGTATCCACTCACCTCCACAGATTTGTACAACAAATGTCAAAAAAAAATACTAAAAAAATTAAATAAAAGTCCACATTTGAAAAACACTCAGAAGAAGGATCTCAACAGGATCTCAGCCCTTCCTCAGCCGCG
The DNA here is from genome assembly GCF_963971535.1 of Notolepis coatsorum. Taxonomy (NCBI): domain Eukaryota; kingdom Metazoa; phylum Chordata; class Actinopteri; order Aulopiformes; family Paralepididae; genus Notolepis; species Notolepis coatsorum. The sequence continues at coordinate 11,891,422 of NC_140175.1, read as the reverse complement.
CGTCACTTCCGGCGCCCTCTCTTTTGCTTCCGTCTCGCTCCCCGCGTGTTGCTCGCTGATAGTGTTCAGGTCAGTGAGGAGCTTTATATTAATATATATAATATAATACCTTCTTCCCTGCACGGGTTCCTCCCCGGTCCGGCTGCACGAGGTAATAAACACACGTCTTGTTCAACCGGTTGGCTTGAATTCCGCGGTGTTTGAGCTCTAAGTCCGCTGAGCCGGTGTCGAGCAGAGAGTGAGTGACAGCAGGCCGTTAGCTCAGTTAGCTCAGTTAGCACGGCGGCTAGCTAACGGCCCAGCTAGCTTAGCTTGTTGAGTTGTAACGTTGTTAGCTTTGGCTAACTTAACATAACATTAAGTAGCCCCGATGTATTATTTGAGTCAATTGGTCTCCTTCTTGGCTAAATGGCGTCAGCTAAGTTATTTAGCCCTGTGTGTTGTTGTTGTAAACCTGACATGACCGCAGCTACGGAGCTAACTAGTCGTGTTAGCTGATTGAGCAATCAGACTTTTTTGAACAAATGTTCAATGTTAGCTCGCTAGCTAACGTTACTAATGTTGCGTAACGTTGATTGATTGATTGACAACTTTATTAACAGATTGCAGAATGGGTACAAGTACGGCTCAATACACACAATTGTTAAGGGGATGCAGACCAGAGAAAGACTTTCGTCTTGTTTACATCAGGGTCCCCCATTTTCAATGCATAACATTTATGACATATACAGGTAGACACAGTACTGCTACATCTAGACATGTATGACTAACGGCTAACTAATCAGCTGGACTAGTTGGACGTGTGACACGAAACACTTCTTCCTGAAGCAGTTGGCCTCGACTCTGCTTATCGCTTCACACACCTACTGCTGGCTGCCACACCCACACCAACGCTGTGTTTTTTAGGCTTGGTTCCAGTAAGACTTGACTTGAACATGAATCACTCATGTGTCTCAACTCACAGTCGCAATTCACTATGATGAATTGAAAATGGGGTACCCTGATGTAAACAAGACGAAAGTGTGTATTGCGCCGTACTGTATTGTACCCATTCTGCAATCTGTTAAATAAAGTTCATTCATTCTTTCAACTGTCATTAATCCTAGTGTTCTGTGTACTCCCCCCACCCCCCCCCCTCTAGATGAAAGAAACAATAATGAATCAAGAAAAACTTGCCAAACTGCAGGCACAAGTCCGCATTGGCGGAAAGGTAATACAATAACATTTAAATGTAACTGTTTTGCCAATGTTGTGTGAAATGTCTCATACGTGTGTGTGTAGTTTGCAATCTTAGGACAAAATGTAGTCAAATTCCAGAGTTTGTTCTGAATTAGCCCCTTTCGTGACTTTCGGTTTGCAAGCCTGTGGCTTTTGTGACCGGAGTCACTTGCCCACCCGCCCCGATCACCCAGTAGCGAAACGACCAAGCGTCGTCAAGGGGCTCGCGGTGTGTCAAGAATACATCAGATCTGAATTTCAAAGATACCCAGCGTACAATATGGGTCTAACACAGCTTCACGATGGGGTCTGGAAGCTCGGAGTTGCTAATAAACAGTTTAAAACATTGTTACTCGACGAGTGGTATTTACAGACCGAACGTCCATCTCCGCCGTTGGTGTCACAGCGCATGCGCACCATGCCGCGTTCACGTTACTGGGAAGAAGCGGAAGAACCAGAGGACATCTCGTTGCTACAACTAGGAAGCCTTCACGCTTTGACTCTATATATATCTATGGATGAAACGCCCACATCCATACTTCCGCAATTCGTGACGCGAAGTGGGAGATATGGGGTCTATAAAAGAATCCCATATGTCCTAGTAGGAATTACCACTAGGAGGCTGACGTGAATGGTTTTTCCCAGTCGGAAACTGCTTCTTCCGCTTCTTCCCAGTAACGTGAACGCGGCATGGTGCGCATGCGCTGTGACACCAACGGCGGAGATTCTGTAAATACCACTCGTCGAGTAACAATGTTTTAAACTGTTTATTAGCAACTCCGAGCTTCCAGACCCCATCGTGAAGCTGTGTTAGACCCATATTGTACGCTGGGTATCTTTGAAATTCAGATCTGATGTATTCTTGACACACCGCGAGCCCCTTGACGACGCTTGGTCGTTTCGCTACTGGGTGATCGGGGCGGGTGGGCAAGTGACTCCGGTCACAAAAGCCACAGGCTTGCAAACCGAAAGTCACGAAAGGGGCTAGTTCTGAATGTAATTCGTAACTACATGTTTGAAACATTTTAGTCCTAAAACAATGTACAATACATTTAATTTACAGTAAGATGTTATGTAAGGCAATGAACTAGGCTTTGTTATTATGGGCTGCTTGTATGTACAATAATACTAGCAAATAATTGTATAACATTTTTGTAATTAGTTTTAAGCTGTCACTTTTCTATCTGATCAATGACTGATTAATCAATGTAGTGCATTGATCACATACTGCTCAAACATACTGTTACTGGACTGGTCCTCTGAGCTCCTCTCTAGTCAACATACTGCTGCTGGTCTGGACTGGTCCTCTGAGCTCCTCTCCAGTCAAACATACTGTTGCTGGTCTGGACTGGTCCTCTGAGCTCCTCTCGTCAAAACATACTGTTGCTGGTCTGGACTGGTCCTCTGAGCTCCTCTCCAGTCAAACATACTGTTGCTGGTCTGGTCTGGTCCTCTGAGCTCCTCTCCAGTCAAAACATACTGTTGCTGGTCTGGACTGGTCCTCTGAGCTCCTCTCCAGTCAAACATACTGCTGCTGGTCTGGACTGGTCCTCTGAGCTCCTCTCCAGTGAAGCTTTTGCTGCTGCAGATTTCATCTGTAGTATTTCAGAATCCTCTGCTATCGTTGTGTAACATGTCGTAGTCGTGTCTCTAGACTTTAGAGCTTCTTTCTCTCCTTCATGTGAAGTTAAAACTACTCTGTACGTGAAAGTGAAACCTGAAAGTGGCTGCTGTCCAGTGTCCACACAAGACACGTTCAGTTTATAATATTGTCTGACTTACACACTTGATGACATGTTTAGTATTTTACAAATTGGTGTTTTCTATTTGAATGTGGGCACTGATGTACGAAAATGAACTGAAATGGGTTTAATTTCTATCAAAAGAGAGGGGGGGAAAGCATACGCCGGTGGGGGCGCTGGGCAAGTAATGTACTCAGTAGAGCCTGAACACCAAGTAACACCGGTATCGCAGACTACCACAGCAAACCTAGCGCCTCACAAAAGATATCCCACTAATGGTCACAGTCAACGGGGAACTTGTGTTTCCTCCATCCCTCTGCGTTCGCTTCTCGTGAGGGCTAACTGTATGTAAAGCATGTCGGCATCAACGCACTTTCGCCACAGCCGCAAAAAGGATGTGAATCCCTACCAACCTTCAAAACCGCTCTAAAAGAGCACCTAGGGGAGGCTGCAATTCGAAACTGGCCCTGGTAAATGTCGAAACCCCCCCCCCCCCCACAATGTACAGTTTCCTCCCCCTCAAATGTATATATTCTCTTAGAAACTCTGTCTGTAAATAAACAGTACTGTATGTCATAAATGTCATGATTAATTGAAAATGGGGGACCCTGATGTAAACAAGACTAAAGTCTTTCTCTGGTCTGCATCCCCTTAACAATTGTGTGTATTGATTGAGCCATACTGTATTGTACCCATTCTGCAATCTGTTAATAACGTTTTCAATCAATGGCGCACACGTCTCACACAAAGAGGTGTAGCGGACGGGGTGAGGAGGGTGTAGCAAGCAGGGGATATATTTAGACGAAACCGTAGTCTGAAGACTCATGAGACGGAGACAAAAGACAGTCTGCAGGCCACTCGGGCGCATGGAGGCTATATCGGGCTCTCATGCTCCTCTTTGACACCGATATTGCACCGACGGTTGTCTTGGAACGTTAAGTTCACACGTTTACCACGTCCGTGTGTTCTTTCTTGCCTCAAAGGGTAGTGCTCGCAGAAAGAAGAAGGTCGTACACAGAACGGCGACGGCAGATGACAAAAAGCTCCAGTTCTCCCTAAAGAAACTCGGGGTCAACAACATTTCTGGTATTGAGGAGGTAAGCGTTCAAGTTTCTTCATAGTGCAGTGTTTCCTGCATTTTATTTGTGTTGGCCCATCACAATATCAAACGCACATACCATTATATCAAACACACCTACCACGATATCGAACACGCAACGACAAACAATTTCACAAACTTGATACAATGACACATTAGTAATGAATGAAAAAACGATATAACTTTCATCTTTTACTATTATGCACTTTGCTACTAAGGAATCTTACCTAGTCTATGTTACTATATCTACTATGCTAATATATCTATACTACTATGCAATCAACACCAGCACTCAAGTTCAACACTTTTTGATGAACAATGTCCCTTACCCTTAGCCGCCAGAGTTGTACCCTTCCTCCTCACTTGTTGTACAGAACTTGTAAGTCGCTTTTGGTTAAAAGCGTCAGCTAAATGTACTGAACACTCATCCCATCTTGCCATCACCACCACCACTACAAATAACACTGTTACATTTTTATCTGAATTTGTTTCAGTGGTCCCTCTTATGATTATTCGTTGTCATTTTTGTGCATATACTTTTTTTTGCTGCATTGTTGGCATTATATAAGCCCTTCTGGGTTCTGTTACCCAATCCTGCAGTGGTGGAATAAGTTAAAAATCAATTATTCTTGTGTTCTATATTTATTGGTGTATCTGCTAAATTAATAAGCAAACTATATAATATATCCAGTTTATCCACCGACATAGGGGTGTAACGGTACACAAAAACCACGGTTCGGTACGTACCTCGGTTTTGAAGTCAAGGTTCGGTACAGTGGGGGAAAGTTTGGCTTTCCATGTTCCACTCAGGGGTGATGTAGTGTGCAGTAACTAATTGTACTTGTAGGGCTGTCAATGAATATTCTATATTGAAATTTAATAATCGACTTGTAAAAAAAAAAAAAATTATATTACATTGTGAAAAAAATCTAGTTGGTGGTTAACATACCGTTGTATTCGTTTGGTGCACTACACAGCCGTTCGGTACGATACACTGAAATGGTTCGGTACGGATACGTCTACCTTTGCACCCCTATTATCCGACTGTTACAAATACTATGTACTTGTGGTCGACTGGCCTGCTCTCTCTCTCCGAGTGTTGCTGACGGGAGCTCTCCTGTTGATCCCGTGTTGCGCAGGTTAACATGTTCACGAACCAGGGCACAGTCATCCACTTCAACAACCCCAAAGTGCAGGCGTCGCTCGCCGCCAACACCTTCACTATCACCGGCCACGCAGAGACCAAGCAGCTGACGGAGATGCTGCCCGGCATCCTCAACCAGCTGGGAGCCGACAGCCTCACCAGCCTCAGGAGACTGGCGGAGGCCCTGCCCAAACAGGGTGAGTGGGCGGAGGCCCTGCCCAAACAGGGTGAGTGTGTGGAGGAAGGCTGTTACACCGAAGCCTGTTTTTGGGATTTCGAACTTCGTCTGGGTTTTTCGAACGGGCGTTCGAACATTAGTTTTTAATTAGTTTTACATTTTTTATAAATATCCTAAAACTAAATCATCAATTTGAATAAATTATTAATCTTTCTTTAATGAATATAACTTTTTATATTAAAATAGTGTAGCATAATCTTTATCTGCAACTGTGGAGAAAAAACCCATTTGGTTTAAACAGAATGAACGCATAAACAAAATGTATATAAAAAAATATATGTTGATTTAGAATTCGAATGCCAACGTAACGAACGTTTGGGCTCAGCCCTATTGTGGAGCCTCAGGAGACTGGCAGAGGCCCTGCCTAAACAGGGTGAGTGTGTGGAGGCCCTGCCCAAACAGGGTGAGTGTGTGGAGCCACCGAGATGTTCACATGGGCTGTTCCTTCTGGCTAGTATTAGTCATGTAGTAGGCGTTAGGGACGGGTATGAGTGATGTTGTCCCAGATCAGGTGCTCTCTTGAGTAGTGCTGCTCGAGTGATTGTCCGGCAGCGGGGCTACGTGAGTAGAGTTCCGGAGTCATCATTGGTTCGAGCCCCGGTCAAGGCCGTTGTCGGAAAGTGGTGTTGGTGTTGTTGTTGTCCAGCAGGACTAGTCTGGACCCGTCTGTAACGATGCCCCTGTTACAGTGATAGGAACACCGTATAGGTGCCAGTGCCGTCCTTCTGATGAGACGCTAAACAGAGGTCCTGAGGTCTCTGTCGTTAAAGAACCCAGGACGCCTATCGCTAATTCCCATCAGGTCTCTGACATCAAGGCCACCTAATAATCCCTTCCCCTTAATTGGCTATCAATCCCTGTCTCCTGAGCCATTCAGCCATTGTGTAGTGTGATGTGTGACTGGTGCCAGTGTATGGCAGCCATTGAGCCTGCGTAGCCCAAGGTTGTGTGCTACCAGTGGTGGTGAAGGAGGACATTTCCACCCTACATTGTGGGGACCGCTTTGAGTGTCTAGAAAAGCGCTATATAAATGTAATTAATTATTATTGATTTTAGAATGCATCTTAAAGCGCATGGCAGCAGCAATAACTAAGATATTGCATCACACACACGCATACAACCGATTTTATTATGTCTCGCTCTGTGGACATAACAATGCACAGCAATATACCCGTTGCTTAATATGATAAGATAAGATATTCCTTTATTGATCCCCTTGGGGAAATTCAGGCATCATAGCAGCATGGGGGAGGGGGAGGTACAGGTAGTAAAAAAGCAGTGTAAACAATATAACAAATCAATGAAATTAACTCTGGACATGTGCATATGGGCAACAAGGTGTGAGATGAGGGTATGTATGCCCTCTCAGTTATATTTGCCCTACAATAAATAGTTACAATATATAATCTAAATCTAATCTTAATATATAATAATAATAAAAAGCTAAATATATGCAATATATAATCTTAAAATGCTAAATATATGATCTAAATATAATGCGTATTTTTCAGTCAAAACAGTCGGTTACCATTTGTAATAATTCCATTACCTCCCAGGGCTGTACGCTAAGCTTTTTCACTAGGGGCACACTTGCCCCTAAATGAGAAATTTAGGGGCAAAGAATATTTTTTAGGGGCAAATTTTTAAATAACTATTTTACCATTATAGTAGGGCTGGGCGATATGGCCTCTAAATGATATTGCGATATTTTTTGGCCATATCACGATACACAATATATATCGCAATATTTTGACATTTCCTAAAGCACTTAAAAATGCTTGATTTAACCCTTTGATGCATACAGTCACGACAATATGATGATTATAATAAGTCCCTGCAACATATGTTTGCATTATTAAACCATGAAGATGCTTTAAAAAATTATTTAATGAAAATGTACTAATAGTAGTCTACTGACACACTAATAAAAAAAATTATTTACATCTAAGACTATTTATATAAAAACTCTTGGGTGCCCTTTTTTTGCACAGTACTGTGTTTTCTATCCACTTTAGCCAAACACACACACACACACATATATATATATACTACTGTGATAAAATAATAATTACACACAAAGGGATAATGGCTTATAGCAGACTTAATGATTTTAGAATATTTCAGATAATGAAATTAAATGTTTATCATCAACTATCCAGTTAGTATTTATACTGTCTGTAACGTTTGGCTACTTTAAATCATTGAATGTAGAGAGAGAGCGAGAGAGAGAGGGGGCGAGAACGCACAAGAGAGCCAGCCCCCCCCCCCCCCCCCCCCGGGTTTTGTTCTAGGTTCGCGTTTTGATCGTCTAAGCTGCCGTAGGTGATGACGTCACACTCGAATGTAAACAGGAAGAGTCTAACACGGAGATGGAAAGTCACAGTGGATGATATACAGAAACGAATAACTAATAAATATGAAGTTATGTTTAAACTTCTGTTGTCAAGCGTTGTCACTTGTCAATATAACCCACCCCTTTCCTCACTTTTCCACCGTCCCTGCTTCACTCGGGACCACCAGCTAACGTTAGCCTATAGCTCCGCCGTCCCTGCTTCACTCGGGACCACCAGCTAACGTTAGCCCATTGCTCGTGTCAATTAAATTGCATGTTATTAAATGTCCGCGCTGGTCTGTCTAATGAAATTACAACCGCAACATTATGTCGCCTGTACAGCCCTGGTTGTAGGCTAATGTTAGTGTAGTGAAATGCGAATGAAGGGGTGAAATCACTATTCGCAAGCTTGCGAGTAGATGTAATTTTTCATTCGCACCGGCCAAATTAGGGGGCAATTTGTGACGATCTCGTCGCAGCGTACAGGCCTGCCTCCTCTGTCTGCAGCAGGTCTGTCTGCTCATGGGACGGCATGTCTGCATCAATAGTCTGTGGACGCTACGAATAGTGGGCGGCATGTTGTTGGCACGATTTGGAAATGCACAAATGCAAACCGCTGTTTTGTATCTTTTAGATAACGCTACACTAACTTTAAACGCAACAGAGTTTTGGAGGTACGCTCTCGTGCTCCACAGCCTCCAGCGGTGTCTTCCTTCCTGCAACAACTCACGCTTTGTCTCGCGCTTTGCCGGATTTCAGAGCGAGATTTGTGTTTCAGTGGCACAAACGAGCGCTTTTAGTGAACGTATTTGGTGGTGGTAACTAACTAAAAATGTAGCACCCTCAAAAACCACTGGAGTTCTGTTGAAGCAGAGAGTACTCATGCCCATCCCTGATCCCATCTGCTTGGGTGGAACGTCACGTTGGATGGTAGTTATTGTTCATCATGGACTGCAGGGTAAAGGGACGTGTGATGCAGTGAAATTAAACCTCAGACGAGAGGAACAGTGTTTTCAAACTTTATTATCTAAAGAGTGTTTCCTGCTCTACCAGCTTCTCACCTTCTGTCTCTCTCTCTTCTTCTCTACCTCCTAAAGAGTGTTCCCTGCTCTACCAGCTTCTCACCTTCTGTCTCTCTCTTCTTCTCTACCTCCTAAAGAGAGTTCACTGCTCTACCAGCTTCTCACCTTCTCTCTCTTCTTCTCTACCTCCTAAAGAGTGTTCCCTGCTCTACCAGCTTCTCACCTTCTGTCTCTCTCTCTTCTTCTCTACCTCCTAAAGAGAGTTCCCTGCTCTACCAGCTTCTCACCTTCTGTCTCTCTCTCTTCTTCTCTACCTCCTAAAGAGTGTTCCCTGCTCTACCAGCTTCTCACCTTCTGTCTCTCTCTTCTTCTCTACCTCCTAAAGAGTGTTCCCTGCTCTACCAGCTTCTCACCTTCTGTCTCTCTCTTCTTCTCTACCTCCTAAAGAGTGTTCCCTGCTCTACCAGCTTCTCACCTTCTGTTTCTGTCTCTTCTTCTCTACCTCCTAAAGAGAGTTCCCTGCTCTACCAGCTTCTCACCTTCTGTCTCTCTCTTCTTCTCTACCTCCTAAAGAGAGTTCCCTGCTCTACCAGCTTCTCACCTTCTGTCTCTCTCTCTTCTTCTCTACCTCCTAAAGAGTGTTCCCTGCTCTACCAGCTTCTCACCTTCTGTCTCTCTCTTCTTCTCTACCTCCTAAAGAGAGTTCCCTGCTCTACCAGCTTCTCACCTTCTCTCTCTCTCTTCTTCTCTACCTCCTAAAGAGTGTTCCCTGCTCTACCAGCTTCTCACCTCCTGTCTCTCTCTTCTTCTCTACCTCCTAAAGAGAGTTCCCTGCTCTACCAGCTTCTCACCTTCTGTTTCTGTCTCCTCTTCTCTACCTCCTAAAGAGTGTTCCCTGCTCTACCAGCTTCTCACCTTCTGTCTCTCTCTCTTCTTCTCTACCTCCTAAAGAGAGTTCCCTGCTCTACCAGCTTCTCACCTTCTGTTTCTCTCTCTTCTTCTCTACCTCCTAAAGAGTGTTCCCTGCTCTACCAGCTTCTCACCTTCTGTCTCTCTCTCTTCTTCTCTACCTCCTAAAGAGTGTTCCCTGCTCTACCAGCTTCTCACCTTCTCTCTCTTCTTCTCTACCTCCTAAAGAGAGTTCCCTGCTCTACCAGCTTCTCACCTTCTGTCTCTCTCTCTTCTTCTCTACCTCCTAAAGAGTGTTCCCTGCTCTACCAGCTTCTCACCATCTGTCTCTCTCTCTTCTTCTCTACCTCCTAAAGAGAGTTCCCTGCTCTACCAGCTTCTCACCTTCTGTCTCTCTCTCTTCTTCTCTACCTCCTAAAGAGAGTTCCCTGCTCTACCAGCTTCTCACCTTCTGTCTCTCTCTCTTCTTCTCTACCTCCTAAAGAGTGTTCCCTGCTCTACCAGCTTCTCACCTTCTGTCTCTCTCTCTTCTTCTCTACCTCCTAAAGAGTGTTCCCTGCTCTACCAGCTTCTCACCTTCTGTCTCTCTCTCTTCTTCTCTACCTCCTAAAGAGAGTTCCCTGCTCTACCAGCTTCTCACCTTCTGTCTCTCTCTCTTCTTCTCTACCTCCTAAAGAGTGTTCCCTGCTCTACCAGCTTCTCACCTTCTGTCTCTCCCTTCTTCTCTACCTCCTAAAGAGAGTTCCCTGCTCTACCAGCTTCTCACCTTCTGTCTCTCTCTCTTCTTCTCTACCTCCTAAAGAGAGTTCCCTGCTCTACCAGCTTCTCACCTTCTGTCTCTCTCTCTTCTTCTCTACCTCCTAAAGAGTGTTCCCTGCTCTACCAGCTTCTCACCTTCTGTCTCTCTCTCTTCTTCTCTACCTCCTAAAGAGTGTTCCCTGCTCTACCAGCTTCTCACCTTCTGTCTCTTCTCTACCTCCTAAAGAGTGTTCCCTGCTCTACCAGCTTCTCACCTTCTGTCTCTCTCTCTCTTCTTCTCTACCTCCTAAAGAGTGTTCCCTGCTCTACCAGCTTCTCACCTTCTGTCTCTCTCTCTCTTCTTCTCTACCTCCTAAAGAGTGTTCCCTGCTCTACCAGCTTCTCACCTTCTGTCTCTCTCCCTCTTCTTCTCTACCTCCTAAAGAGAGTTCCCTGCTCTACCAGCTTCTCACCTTCTGTTTCTTCTTCTCTACCTCCTAAAGAGTGTTCCCTGCTCTACCAGCTTCTCACCTTCTGTCTCTCTCTTCTTCTCTACCTCCTAAAGAGTGTTCCCTGCTCTACCAGCTTCTCACCCTTCTCTCTCTTCTTCTCTACCTCCTAAAGAGTGTTCCCTGCTCTACCAGCTTCTCACCTTCTGTTTCTCTCTCTTCTTCTCTACCTCCTAAAGAGAGTTCCCTGCTCTACCAGCTTCTCACCTTCTGCTTCTGTCTCCTCTTCTCTACAGCTGGAGATGGAAAAGCACCGATTGCGACAATAGAGGAAGAGGATGATGACGTTCCAGGTGAGTGCTGCTGAAAGGACATGACCCTGTACTGTAACTGTAATCTGTCTTCATACTGAAACAACAGTGACTTAAATTGTAGATATTAAGTTCAAGTTGAGTGATTTGGCCTTCTGCTACTTACTTTGTTTGTTAACCTTTTAAAGTCTTAGCCATATTAAATCCGCCTTAAAATACATACCTAAGTAAATGGAAGATTGCTCCACTTCTACCAGGTCCATTTGCATGTTCTTGGTATCTAGGGACATCTATGGATCTCGGGGAATGTATTCCCAGTGTCAGAAATATTGTGTCTTGTTACTAGGCTTGAGTAAATTGTAATGAACCAAAGGAGAATATCAAGAAGAGAAATCACTGAGCTCGTTCAGCACCTTCTTGAGATCACGTGTACAAAACAATCTAAGTGAATGAATAAAGGGCAGATGATTTACATGAGGTTTTGTAGATACAGTACTGAATTTTGCCATCCGACGGATGCAATTTGAAATATTATTATAGAATATCGGGCCTATAAATTACCTTATTAGGGCCACGTCACATCTATGGATCGGGCCAAATCTCCCCTTTCCAATGGCAGAGTTCAATCTGGATTTAGTGCCACCAGGCGCCCCTGACGGGGCAGCAAAAACCGTGAATGAAATCTACTGTAGGTACAGTTACTTTTTTTATAATGTAGATTTCTCTGCCATTTTTCATCAGATTGCAACACTGTTTTTTGCTAGACATTCTCAGAAAGGTAGAGAAACTAAACTGCGTTCTATTTTATTCAGTTTGTTCACCAGTGTTGTGTTTTCCTGAGCACACTTTATGTCAAAGTGCGTGTGGCTCACACCACAGCCGGCCACATTATTTCACTACAATGACTGTTATGCTCCAGATGTATGGCCACATTTCTCCCTTCTGTGATGACACGATGACGAGTCGGAACGGGTCACAAGTCTGTCTGTGGGGCTTCTGGGTCAGGACCATGTTCTTTGGTTTTGGTTCAGTTCCTCAGAGCAGCGTGTCCTTTCAGTTGAAGACATTTGAGGCATTTGTCTGAGAAGGTCTTAAGCCCGGAGCCCTATTTTCTGAAAATCCGCCTAAAATACATAAGTAAATGGAGTAGAATATTGCTCCACTTCTACAAGGTCCATTTGCATCTAGGGACATCTATGGACCTCAGTGAATGTATTCCCAGTGTCAGAAATATTGTCGTTATTACTAGGCTTGCTTAAATTGTGGTGAAACAAAGGAGAATATGATTTTTCTTGCATCTTTGATGGTGAATAGCACCATGCTAATAATGACCAGGCATGGAAAAACTGCCACTGATCTCGTTCAGTACCTTCTTGAGATAATGTGTACAAAAAAATCTTAAAGGGAAGATTATTAAACGGAACGTTTTGTAGATTCAGTACTGAATTCTCTAATCCGGACCAATGCTATTTGAAATATTATTATAGAATAGCAGGCTTATAAATTACCCAAATCTTATATTTCAAATGGCAAGAGTTCAATTAGGATTTTATCAGGGTGCAACCGTTTTGAAACTAATTTCAAATCAATTGTTTCTACATGCTAAAAGTAGGGAAGAGAAGAAACTAACCACTTCAATATATGTCTACAGTTAAGTTGTAGTTTCTTCCACCCGTGAGATATGACCACGGAAATAATGAGAGAAAAAGCTTCACGCTAGAACTCTAGAATGATTGACAGGGGCTGGCGTGAGCTGGGAAGTGTAGTTAAATTTTTATTCGAAAGCCCTGCATCTCTTCTCTCAAAAGACTACACTCAAGTTGGGTTGTGCCAAGTTCTCGTGTCAATAAGCAAATGTTTCCGACTCGGATGCGCTGAGATTTCTATAAACTCATATTTCACTAACACTTAAAATCATTGGTAAACAAACGTAGTGCTGAAAATATACACTTTGACTGCTGTTTTGACAGGGTTAGGGTCTTTACCCGTGGCTATTTGAAAAAGAAACGCAACCGTAATTAATACGTTCTGTATTGATGCATTTATGGCGTGATGTCAATCTCGTACTGGATTTAAAAAAAAATAATAATAATTAAATTCACATGTATGTGTAAGATTATAACTATGTGTTGGATTCCTTAAACATATATTATGTGAATGAACAAAAAAAAGTACCGTAATATTCGCACTATAAGCCGCACCTGAATATAAGCCGCAGCAGCTAAATTGAATGATTTGTACATATAAGCCGCACTGGACTATAAACTGCACTAAACTATAAGCTGCAGGTGTTTTAATGTTTAATTACCATATGTAAGGGTTCGTGCACAGAGGGGATTGTCGGGAAAGAGATGGCTGTTTGAGGAAGCTCCCATTTATTAACTTGCAGCAGCTGTGTGCCTGTGAGAGAAGAGCGAGTGAGAGTTAAAGGTGGTGGACTGTAACCTGTAAAATCCATAGATTTAGGAGGTCCCCTAGTGGCCGTTAGCTGTAAAAATCCATAGATTAGCCGCACCGTTATATAAACCGCAGGGTCGAAAGATTGGGGGGAAAGGCGCGGCTTATAGTCAGAAAATTACTTTACGAGTAATACACGATCACTAGAGTATAGCATGCGATCAATCGATCTGGATTTTTCTTAAAAATGCCCATCCCTAATCTGAAGTATCAGGATCTGAACGTTAGAGTAGAGATGAGAGATGAGAACCAACCAGCTTTTATGGGCGTTGTGTATTTTGTTTTTTCCTCCTTTCTTCTTGATAATGAGTGAGGCGGCAACCTGCAGGATATCTGCGGGGTATTAAAAAGTCTTGAGTATTAAATTCTCAATTTAAGGCCTTACAAGATATTTAAAAAGTAATTTACACTGGTATTATATTTTTTTTGGGGCAGGAAGCCTGGCTGTCGAGATTAAATAATATTAAATATATGAAATGTTTTTGTATTCAAGTCGTTGTATTTTGAGGAGCTTGGTGCATCTGGTTTGTATGGAACGTGTGATAATTTAAATTGGCCCACAAGTGCAGCTGCCAGTTCAGTGTCCCTGTGTTCTTCTAGCTAGTATGGTCGTGAAATTGGTATTAGATTTAGCTCCAAGTGGTATTTGAAACTTACAGATAGCTCGACTCAAATCTTATTCAACAAAGCTTGGAGATATTTATTTCTATATGTCATACTCATAATATCTGCTAATCATGTCATTCATTATTACAACGGTACCTATTCTCCAATTTGCACAATTAACTCTAACCAGCATATTAGTTATGACTCCTAGACTAAACTGCAGCAAACATGTTAATTTACCAGTGGGACAGAAGTGCTCTTATCAATATAAATCAAACGTAAAAGTCTGGTTCTCCGCGGCTGTTAACCATGTTATTCCAGAGTTGCCAACCAAAAGCTCTCGAACGCGTGACTTGTTGCATTTAGGGATTCAGAGTGTACAGATGTGGCTTTGGAGAGCCCCTCTGCACGCGCTCAACGAGGCCGTCCGCAGTGGCGCTCGACCAAATCCCTGCGTTTAGTCGACGCTAAACGAATGTGTATTAATTCACGTCTGGGTGAGCGATGGTCCCATAATCCCATGTTTTGCTCCGAAACATTAACTGAAATCGATCCGACCCGCTCAATTATATTACTGATATATTCTATTTTTATTGAGTTAATTTATAACCGTAAGATCCGCAGAAGGAGCGAGTCGCGCTCACATCTGGGTGTCTTGTGTGTTTTTTTTTTCTCTCTCCCCGATTAATGTTCGCGTTGCGGCGGTTTGCTTTCCTTTCTTTGAGACGGGGGGCCGGGGTCACGCCGAGGGGATCCATCAACGGCCGCGCGGAGGAACGGCGGGGCCGAGAGGCTCGCGCGTTTGAAACCATCGCGTTCCTTGTTTATGAGTTCTTTTAAACACGGTTTGCTTTTCTTTGTGGACAGAACGGGGCCCAAACACATCAGGTTGCCATTACAATTAAACCGGCTTTTTTTTTTTTTCTCTTCTCATGGCTCCTTTCCCGTGGCCCAAGTTTTTCACTAATGTACCAAACGATTACACATGTATTTCCGCGAGAGAGAGAGAGAGAGAGGGAGCGGTCGCAGGGCCCGGCGACGCAGGGGTCAGCGGGGTCAGCGGCCTGCGCCCACGGTGTTGTTACAGGAGTTAAGTTTCCTCTTTGTTCCCCCGCGCTAAAGAAAACACACTCAGACCTCCCGAACCGTTCCCACTTTCACCCTCCTCCCCGTTCCAACAACCTGCGATGGGAACGGGAGGATTTCTCACATTTCGTTGAGCGATCGAGGCCTCGCTTTTCCTTCCTTTTGATCCTCTTTTCTCCGCGCCGCCATTTTTCCAGCTGTGTTCCTCCACGTCGGCGGCCGTCGGGGCCCCACATGCGGCTCTCGCTCTTCGGGGGGGGGGGGGGTTACGTTACACCTCGGAATTGTGTTTCAGATAAACGCACTTTTCCTGAATTGTGTTTCTGAGATTTATGGGGGGGCACGTCTCCCCCCCCCCCCCCCCCCCCGACTCTTGAAAGAATATATTTTTACAATTGAATACAACCATATTGTTTACACTTTATTTTCCTCCATATTTTTATATTCAAAGATCTCATTTTATTACCTATATATTTATTATATCTTTCTACCGTTACCCTGCCCATACATGTACACCCCTTCCCCCATGCCGCCCCTGAATCGTCCCCGAGGGGATCAATAAAGGAACATGTCGTCATCTTGTCGTTTCAGATCTGGTGGAGAACTTCGACGAGGCTTCCAAGGACGAGGCCAACTGAAGAGCTCCTGGGGCCTCCCGCCTCCGCTGGGCGCGCGGGGAACTGCACAAGACGCTGCGTTTCCTCGTTTGCCACCAGACTCTTCCCCCCCCCCCCCCCCTCCCCCCAAAGCTTGTCCAGTGCTCCGTGGTCTCCTGTCCAGCTTCAGAGAGAGACCGTGTACCATGTGTGTGTGTGGTGTCTGTCTTGACGCGCCGCCTGCCCCACAGCTGTTTCCCTCAATGTTACTGAACCTGATTGCTCTGCAGCCTGTGGCTGAAACCACCGTATCTGGAATAAACCTCCGCTATTGTCAATAGATGAATGAAGTTCCATGTTTTTATTTAAGTACCGGTAAATGTGTGTCGAATGTGGGAATGGTTGCCCTTCTTGTAGGCAAACGTTTTAACCCTTTCACTACATAATGTTAACCCTTTCACTACCACACTACAGAATGTTAACCCTTTCACTACCACACTACAGAATGTTGACCCTTTCACTACCACACTACAGAAGGTTAACCCTTTCACTACCACACTACAGAATGTTGACCATTCTTTGTAGTGTGGTAGTGAAAGGGTTAAACTCTTATCGTGACCAAACGGGTTCATGGGTTCAGAGACTTCTCCTCGGGTGAAGCATGTTCCGCACGATGTGAAAATCCGCATAAAATATATACCTAGGTAAATGGAATATTGCTCCACTTCTACAAGGGCTATTTAGCATATTCTTGGTATCTAGGTACATCTATGGACCTCGGGGAATGTATTCAGTGTCAGAAATATTGTGTCTATTACTAGGCTTGCTTAAATTGTGATGAAACAAAGGAGAATATGAATTATGATTTTTTTTGACTGTGAATAACACCATGATAATAATGACCAAACTTAAAAAACTGCCACTGATCTTGTTCAGTACCCTCTTGAGATCATGTGTACAAAAAGGAAATTAATAAAGGGAAGATGATAAAACCGAAGGTTCTGTAGATACAGTACTGAATTCTCTCATCCGGACCAATGCAATTTGAAATATTATTATAGAATAGATGCTTATACATTACCTTATTATAGCCAATTCGCACATTTATATATATTATCTTTCAAATGCCCAAGTTCAATTTGGATTTAGTATCGCCAGGCGTGCATAAGAACAATGATATCTAGTGTACTTTTTTATTTTCCCCACAGTGCAACCGTTTTGAAACTAATTTCAGATCTAATTGTTGCTACATGCTAACAATAGGGAGGAGAAACGAACTGCGTTTCAATATTTGTCAAACGTTACCTTTTGTGGCTTATTATCGCGAATCATGACAATTATTGATATGATTTATTCAAAACGCTGAACTTTGAACCACCATAGTATGTGACAGGAAGTGTAGTTCAGAAAAATTCCAACGCTGGTCGACTGCTATGCATTTCCTCTACAAAATGGCTGCAAAAAGACTACAATTCCCATGGTTCAAATTATCTGTTTCCGGCTTGGCTAGACAATCAAACTTAAAACTATCTTATGGCACTTTTAACCTATTGCTAAACTAACGTATTGATGATAATATACATTCTACATGCTTTTGTGACATGTTAGTGATGTTAATACTTGAAAACATTTGATTTTAAAATCGCAAATCACATTTTTTGCATCACTCTGAAAAATATGGATCTATGATATCATTTTGGGGTCGGTACCGACCCTAAGGGGTGGAACAGGTTAATATACTGGGTTATAAAATATACTTTTCTGTATTCCCGTCGTCACTATTCTGTGAGAACATTTAGATTCTAGACGTGAACGGATCCTGCTGCTGATTTTGTACCATGACTTGAATCTGTGGTTCTCGACCCAAACACGTGGGATATGTCCTGAGGGGCACAAATACAACATAACTGTCCAATATTTCACAAGGAAAATAAACGTTTCTCATTGTAACCTTGTTAACGCTCCCCTCTAATCCAAATACTTCCCCCCAATATGACACATCATAGGTCATATCTGAGATCAGTTTTTAGATTTATTTTAGAATTCCATAGTATAATAATAATAATGTATGTAGGTCGAGAGATGTGGACAGAGAAACCTATGATCAAAATAGTCATTCTTGTACTTTATATTAAACCCATGGTCAGAAGTCATTCTTATACTTTATATTAAACCTATGATCAGAATAGTCATTGTACTTTCTATTAAAACTATGATCTTGTACACATTGGGCTAACTTCTAGTAAATAAAACATGAACTATTACTCATTAGCTGGGGCCCCTTGGAAGCCTCTCAGAGACCTCTGGGGGTCCTGGACCCCACTTTGAGAACCACTGCAGTATAAACTAGTGGCTCCCAGGTTGACGACCACTGATCTAAAAGTAAACTTGTACACAAACGGCAACACAACCTTGAGCCGGTTGAATCTCTCTGGTTCCTTTTTATATTCACAACACGGCATTAGCAGGTTAACACCAAAAACAACAACACTGATGGTGTATTATTTACATTATCACAAGTTACAACAGTTTAATAATTACTGTAATAAATAATAGTCAACAGCAGTTTTCAGGATTTCTGGACAATCGGGTCGATTTCTTTTAAAAGAATACGAGCATGTTGTAATAATACACACTACCTAGGATCACTCTTATGGAGATATTTTTTTTAAGATTATCCAGGGACCACGCTCACTGCCACACTACAGCAGGTTAACCCTTTCTCTGCCACACTACAGCAGGTTAACCCTTTACTATCACACTAGTAGTGTGGTAGTGAAAGGGTTAAGATGATCCACGGACCACGGCGGCGCCTCCGTCTGTTCAGATCAGCTACTGACGAGGGCCAGTTCATATAGCGTCTTGTAAAGGCCACGCCCTTACAATTTGAGTGGCACTTTTCATTATTGGGGGAGGGAAATAAATAAAATAAAACCGATAAAAGGAAAGTCAGACACCACCATATCCGAACAAACTTCCCACCACAGTTAGGACAGCCGAAACCCGTCCAATCTTTCGCCGTCGACTAAAGACTCACTTCTTCAATCATTATCTGAAATGAAAAAAGAAACTAACCCTACTGTCATGCACTTGTCCTAATAAACTAACCTACACTACAGCACTCAACACTTTGATGAACATTGTTACTCAGCTGATAGAGTTGTACCCTTCCTGCTGTCTTGTTGTACAAAACTTGTAAGTCGCTTTGGATAAAAGCGTTCAGCTAAATGACAATGTAAATATCCCTGTATATAGAGCTGCAGACTGGCCTAGGTAGAGGGGAAGCAAGATGGCCTTAGAGGGGAATCAGGATGGTAGAAGGTTGCTGGTTTGATCCCTGGCAGAGGGTGTATTCAACCTGGTGGACGGAGTGCAGCAGAACGCATGTTCTCAACCTCCTGTCTGTCTGAATCCAGTCTACATCACCTGTCTGTCTGAATCCAGTCTACATCACCTGTCTGTCTGAATCCAGTCTACATCACCCCTCCCTAATCAACATACAACATGTAAATGTGCAAAGTAACAAACATACGCGAGTGAAAAACCGCTTCAACAAAATATTGTTAAAAATTAAGGATTCTGACCGTGCGTTCCTGCATGAGTCCACACACTGCGTTATTATTACCGACATCCAGTAACTAATACCCTCCGACATGAATCTGTTGTAAAATGTCTGTGACATGATGGGCATGCTACACGATTGACCTTTCTCAAACCCCGCCCTCTTTTCTTGCTCCTCCAATCATGTTTGTCCGAGGAAAGTGACCGTTGTGTCATCAGAGGGCGTGGTTTGAGATGGACCTCCGGTCCCCTCTGACCTCCCCTCTGGCCCCACAGCTCACTCTCGTATTCCCATCAGCAGCTTCAGTAGATGAGCCTCCATCACCTGTTGAACTGGACGGACAGGAAGATATTTAGATAATAATAAAAAACGTTATTTCTATAGCACCTTTCATACAAGAAGTGCAGCCCAAAGTACTTCACAGCAGTGATGTAGACATAGGCATAAAATTGGCATAAATATAGATGGGCATAAAATGAGCATAGAATTGACTCACAGTGCAATAATGATAAGAATAGACACGGAATTAGCATAAGATAGACAGAATAAAATAGTGCAACGCAAGATAAAAGCAATGCATAAAGTACAGCCAAAATGAATATAGAATAGACTGAATAAGAGCAATGCATGAAGTGTAGACAGAATGGAAGTGCAATAAAATAGTTAATTTACAGTACAATAATCATAGTGTGGATGTAATGAGTAAGTAGCAGAGTGTATTAAAAGGCTATGGTGAAGAGGTACGTTCTTAGTTTACTTTTGAAAATATTTAATGTCCATTAGGCACAGTGTTCCATAGCTTTGGTGTGTAATTCGCAAAGGTTGCATCGCCGGTATTCTCTCTTGGCTGTGGTTGGGGGGACCTTCAATAAACCAGTCGTAGTCGATGATCATAACGTAGATGAAGAAACGCCTATGAATTGGCACTTTCCCTGCGATAATCTGAGTAGCGAGCGACGCCTCTTTGGTGTCAAATCTGATGTCTGGACGGTTACAGTGGAACTGTGTTGCTGAGTTACAGTGTTTGCCAAGATCAACGGCGGACAGGAAGTCCACTTAGAATGTTTCTGTTGCTCAGTTGACAAGTCTATACTAGGATATAGAACACGACTCAACATAAGAAGAATTCATATTTTGTTATTCTAAAGATCTAGTACACGCCAAAATAATACATTACAATGAACCCCCTGGCCTTCTCACAAAGCCAGATATCACATACATCATCATCTGTGATGTCATCGGGGAGAAAGGCTGGAGCTGTTGCATAGACTAGTGCCTTGTCTCCATTAGCTATGTTCAGCCTGGCTGGTGCTAGCCATGGTCTAGCATGGTATGGTATGGGTTTGTGTCTCCATTGCGCTTCTTGTAAACTCTCCAGTTGCTAGGCAACCTTTCACACCACCGACTGTGGTACACAAGCTAACCCGTGATGATACAACAGTCCCAGCTGTCTTTGGCTCAGGTCTAGCCCGGTTCTGAAAGGTGGCTGTCTCAGCCGGAGTCCAGGCAGGTTCTAAAGACAACGGAGACGCTCACTGTGTGTCAGACTAAACTAAACCCTGGCTATAGTGGAGACAAGGCCACAGCACGGCTAAACCCTGGCTAGTGGAGACAAGGCCACAGCACGGCTAAACCCTGGCTAGTGGAGACAAGGCCACAGCACGGCTAAACCCTGGCTAGTGGAGACGAGGCCACAGCACGGCTAAACCCTGGCTAGTGGAGACGAGGCCACAGCACAGCTAAACCCTGGCTAGTGGAGACAAGGCCACAGCACGGCTAAACCCTGGCTAGTGGAGACAAGGCCACAGCACGGCTAAACCCTGGCTATAGTGGAGACAAGGCCACAGCACGGCTAAACCCTGGCTATAGTGGAGACAAGGCCACAGCACGGCTAAACCCTGGCTATAGTGGAGACAAGGCCACAGCACGGCTAAACCCTGGCTATAGTGGAGACAAGGCCACAGCACGGCTAAACCCTGGCTATAGTGGAGACAAGGCCACAGCACGGCTAAACCCTGGCTAGCGGAGACAAGGCCCCAGCACGACTAAACCCTGGCTAGCGGAGACAAGGCCCCAGCATGGCTAAACCCTGGCTATAGTGGAGACAAGGCCACTGCATGGCTAAACCCTGGCTAGTGGAGACAAGGCCACAGCACGGCTAAACCCTGGCTAGAGGAGACAAGGCCACAGCACGGCTAAACCCTGGCTATAGTGGAGACAAGGCCACAGCACGGCTAAACCCTGGCTAGTGGAGACAAGGCCACAGCACGGCTAAACCCTGGCTAGTGGAGACAAGGCCACAGCATGGCTAAACCCTGGCTAGTGGAGACAAGGCCACAGCACGGCTAAACCCTGGCTAGTGGAGACAAGGCCACAGCACGGCTAAACCCTGGCTAGTGGAGACGAGGCCACAGCACGGCTAAACCCTGGCTATAGTGGAGACAAGGCCACAGCACGGCTAAACCCTGGCTATAGTGGAGACAAGACCACAGCACGGCTAAACCCTGGCTAGAGGAAACAAGGCATATATGTGTACAGTATGTATGTGAGACTGATTTTGTGGACCCACATAATGTTGAGTTTTTTGTATTCAACTTTATGAACGTTCCTATGGTAGAGTTGTCATTTCAGAATTTAAAAAGAATTACTCGTATTCCAGCAAAGTGACCCTGGGTGGTGCTCATACCCTTTAAAACCATCTTCCCCAATCCATTCTTCCCGGATCAGCTCAAGACTTTATATATATCTGATGGCAGCACACGTCTCGAGGCTTTGGGAGAAAGTTATTTATGTTCATAAATATTGATAGGACTGTCCTGGGCCATTAGGAAGACACACTGATTCTTAAATCAAGTGGTCTACCAGCTACGGCGTAGCAAGATATTATTCCATCTCAGATTTATTCTGTTGAAAGTCCCTCTGGGCCTCTCTGATTGGTTGGAAGGGGGGCAGCCTCGCAGTGAAACTTTAGAACGGAATATCTGGGCACAGCTGTTGGACGAGGAAACTCCATGAACCTCACTCACGGAGGACCGCAGAGTCGGTGCGTCCACTCCACATTAAAGGTGCTGTAAGTGGTATTCTTCTGTTAGAATAAGTGGTCTACGTGCTAAAATAATAGCTCTACATTCCGACAGCCATCACAGAGTGTCTGGTCAGTAACATGGATCTCCCAGTCCCTCCACTCTGCAGTAAACAGCCATCACTGATATAGAGTGTCTGGTCAGTAACATGGGTCTCCCAGTCCCTCCACTCTGCAGTAAACAGCCATCACTGATATAGAGTGTCTGGTCAGTAACATGGGTCTCCCAGTCCCTCCACTCTGCAGTAAACAGACATCACTGATATAGAGTGTCTGGTCAGTAACATGGGTCTCTCAGTCCCTCCACTCTGCAGTAAACAGCCATCACTGATATAGAGTGTCTGGTCAGTAACATGGGTCTCCCAGTCCCTCCACTCTGCAGTGAACAGTCATCACTGATATAGAGTGTCTGGTCAGTAACATGGGTCTCCCAGTCCCTCCACTCTGCAGTAAACAGACATCACTGATACAGAGTGTCTGGTCAGTAACATGGGTCTCCCAGTCCCTCCACTCTGCAGTAAACAGCCATCACTGATACAGAGTGTCTGGTCAGTAACATGGGTCTCCCAGTCCCTCCTGCTCTGCAGTAAACAGCCATCACTGATATAGAGTGTCTGGTCAGTAACATGGGTCTCCCAGTCCCAGATAATTATCGATATCGAACGATATGAAAAATGTTATCGTGATAACATTTTTGGCCATATCGCCCAACCCAGTCTGACCCCAGATCAGATCTCACCACACGTCTGCTGTTTGCACGCGGAGCACGAGAAGCAGTTCCTCTCTGGAACAGACCCCTGAATTCTAGACCGTTAGATAACATTTACATTGAGTCATTTAGCTGAACGCTTTTATCCAAAGCGACTTACAAGTTCTGTACAACAAGTCAGCGGGAAGGGAAGGGTATAACTCTGGCAGCTGAGGGGCAGTGAGAGTGCTACAGTCGTACAGTCTTGAGTGCACAGTACATAGTAGTAGGGCTGACCTTCCAATCTTTTTATGGCAATCGAAGCTTTGGGGCCGAGATTCTATTTTAATTCGAAGCTTCGAGATTAAAATAAATAAATAAAAAATAAATAATAATATATACAGTATATATATATATATATATATATATATATATATATATATATATATATATATATATATATATATATATATTTTTTTAATCTTATGTTGTGGGACTTGTACAGCACTTTGGTCAACTTTGTTGTTTTTAAATGTGCTCTATAAATAAAGTGGATTGGATTAATTAATTAAATTAATAATGAGTCGGGAGCTGCGCTGCCTGGGCGGCTGCTCTCCGTTACACAGCCAACGACATTACATTACATAATTATGTTGCAACCTTCGTTCGTTGCATTGGAGGTGCAAGATTTTGCAGGTGGGAGGGGGGATTGATTTTTTTTTTATATAATTGATATATATATATCTTTTTTAATATATTAAAATTAAATTTTATTTTCCCATTTGAATCCCGTGGCCATCGAACGAAGCGTTGAAGTATTTAAGACAGCCCTGCATAGTAGTAGAGACATATTAGCATAGTAGGCAGTAGGGCTGACCCCTATTAGATGATTAGTCGACTAATCGGTCGAAAGGAGCCGTAGTCGACTAGCCAACCTCTTAGTCGAATATAATTTTTTTTTTTAAAGAAAACATTTATAAATGTAAATGTTTAATTTTTTTTATCATTCTTTCCAAAAGAAAAGAGGCCTAGAAGCATGGCTAACGCTAATGGCGCGCATACCTGAGGCTAACTGCCTAAGAAAACAGGCACAGAGGCACTGAAAGAGGATTTCACCCATCTAATGAACACACTAGACTAGACAAATATCAAGATGTATCCATCAGTGGACCAATTGCATGCTTTTGCAGAGGACAAGAAGCCTTCAGTCGACTCCTTCAGACATTAAGCACCCCACAGCCCAAATGGATACAAAATAATTATTTTTTTTAAATTATACTTTTTTTTAGTCGACCAATAGTCGACTAACGGCAAATTTTGGCCAATCATAGTCGACCATCCAAATCCTTAGTCGGGGACAGCCCTAGTAGGTAGTAGTATAGGCAAGGTAGATCACTTAATATTGGTATGTTCGATATTGGTTCGAATTTCCGATACCAATATCAACCGATACAGATATATGCAGGGTTTCCCCCCCCAAAAAAACGGAATAATTTCAGGTAATTACATGGCATTTTCACATTCGCCGAAATGCTTGCTTGCGATTGGTCAATAGCGCGTGTCAGAGGTCCGATATTACCCGATAACGGACCTCTGTGGAACAATAATGACCGCTGTGCGCAGCTGTTCGCAATCAAGCCCACTGACATCAGTGCAATCAGACACTGCCGGCTGCCGGGGAAGCTGCCGCCGATGACAGGGCGGAGCGACGAGCGGAGCCAGAACCAGTGTTGCGAGTCGATGTAAAATTAATTAGGTATATTGTTAGTAAGTTAGCCATGTAAGCGGGATAATGTATAGCTATTACGGATGCCCCGATCACGTTTTTTGCCACCGATACCGATCACAGATCGTCTTGAGCCATATCGGCCGATACCGATCCGATATCGATCGTTTTTGATTAAAAAAAAAAAGAAATTATTTTATATAAATATATATATATATTTTTTTATAAAATATATATATATTATATAATTATACTTGTAGTTGTATTATCTGCGAGACATCGCCACCACGCAACAAGTCAAAATGCTCGCTATCTCCACTGTGTGTATACTCTGCTTTGATCAAATCACATTCAGCATGCCCTCAGCAGGGTATATCTGCGGCTCTGCAGATATACGGCTCTGCAGATATACCCTACTCAGCTAGCCCCGTTTGTGACTGCGATGCAAGCCGGGGCTCGAATACGCATCGAATCACTGTTATAAGACATTGATATCAGGAGTTATCTGTAGCTACTGCTAGCCGGATAGATTGTAGTGATTGTAATGGTAC
>NC_140175.1:11784738-11865666 GCF_963971535.1 Notolepis coatsorum | reverse complement strand
TGTTACTGTTGTGAAGGGCCAGATTAAACCGAATATATATATTTATTTATATATATATATTTAATTGTATTTGTATATTCTCTAATATTCCCTGATATCCCTTGTATATTCCTTGTACAATATGCATTGAATATCCATTCTAGCCTACTGAACATCCCATAATAGTCTCCATTCTACTATTGGTCGAGACCTTGGTGCCAGGCTGCCATACCCCTCAGACCCAGTTCAAACGTACCACTCCACATGTACGAACAAGTCCTAGTTCCGCGTAGGAATCTGGCTACCGCACCACTAATGGGACTATTTGTTCATAGTGCGTATATATACTGCGCTACTAAAGTAGGACTTTCTTTTCAGTCCAGTTTCTTACCCTCCAATAGAGTCACAGACGTAAAGCCTCCCCGCGACGCCACGTGTGGGAGTAAGGCCAAGTTCGCCTACCATCGGTATTGAGACATCGTGTATATTCATATTTGAATAGTCATATTTGGCACTATATCGTCGAGTTGGACGTAGTCTATTAAGCTAATAATAGTCTGTTAATATATAGTGCTTCGTGCGGTGAGAATACTACCGTAGTCAGTACCCCATCGTTTCGGGCAGAGAACTGGCTGCTTACCCAGGGTGGTTGACCCCATGTGAAGCTGCACCCGAGGAGCCCCAGAGCCGACGAGCGAGTGGACCTGTATACCGGATTATTCTACCGACGACAGCCCGCCTTCCCAGGCACGGATTATGCTTTGTATACTTTGATTATTCCATGGATAAAGACCCCCGACACTGCCGTGTGTTGGAACCCCCGCCCCCTGGAGAGGACGCAAGGTGAGGAGACGCTCTGCAAGACGAGGTCTCTTCACGTCTCTCCCCCGTGGACCGGAGAGAGCCGGCCCACAAAGAGTCCACCTGCTTTCATCTGTGGTCCAAGGATCGCCGGCGCATTGAACGGCACTACAGTGGGTTCACCTGGGATACCCTTGGCCGGACGAGGCAGCCGGATTCTACCCCCCCCCCTCCTACTCCTGTCGGCTTACAAGCGACCGGATTAACCCCCTCTAGTGTATCTAGTATATAATCATTAAAGTATCATTGCTGTTATTCCTTAACTATTCCAGGTCGTATATTTACCACCTGCGCCTTCAGAGATTGGACATTCTCTATTGATATACCGACGAATACTCTTTGCCATAAAAGTGCATACTATTTCAATTCATAAATGTAATTAAGTGATTAAGTGCTTGTTCTACACACCATCGCTGTGTAGAAATAAAGACCTGTTTCTAATTCGTACATTTGTGTTGGATCCGTTTCATCTACGTGAGAGTGTTTATGATAATATATTTATGCCGTGTACTGGGTGGCCGAATATTAAGTACAAAGGTAGTGGTAGTAAGTATCATATCTAGTAATACAGTCAGGGAATTGTACCCCTCAGTTACAATTGGTCCTTCGAGCCGGAGGGTAATTAGTGTAATATTAATATAGTGTTATTAATATTGAAATGGCCTATGATGAACACTCCACGAAACGATCCTCCTAACCAACGCCCGCAGCGCGAACGACGGCTCCCTCAGTGCTTAGAGGCTTACGCTGTCAGTCAACAACCTAGTCTTCTACTAACAGTAAACGCGGTAAAACTAGAAAGTAAAAGTATGTCTAACCCCAACGCCCAGACTACCCCGACCATAGAGGCCCCTACGGGCTCTAATGTAACTGACCAAGTTCACGGTGGGGACCAGTGGGAACCAGACATGACTTCACACCCCGCCAGTACTGAAGAAGTAGTCCCCGATGAGTCCCGGGAGGAACACAACGCTACCGAGAGAGAACTCGGCACGGAAGAAGACGGGGAGAGCACCGTGGAGATAGAACCCCAAGGCTCCGCAAGGAGTACCCCGAGGGAAGGCTCCCCTATACAACCGCCTTCTCCCAGCGAGGCAGAGAGGACCCTACAGCAGGCCTTCCTCATCAGCCTGAACGCCGCTGCTGAACGCGACCGACTGCAGATCCAGCAGCGAAGCGAACACGAGCAGATACGTCTAGAAATAAGACGCATTCAGATGGAAGAGAATGTGGCCCGAGAACGAGCCGGTGCTCAACGGGACGCAGCGCGCGACAGACAGCTGTCGCAACTAATAGAACAGCTGATCAGACGGACAACACCCTCTCCCTCCGCCAGAGGCTCCAGGAACTCGTCTAGACACACCTCCAGGGCGGCATCCCCTAGCCGAGTAAACAACCCTGAACTTGACCAACAGACGAGGTCTATACCCCCCACAGACCACCTCCCCCCACCGGTCCAAGCGAGACCTAGCAACCGGGAAGGAGCAGCATATCCTGTGGAGAGGCTAAACCAGAGACTACAAGCACTGGATGACCTAACTGAAGACGAAGAGGAAGAGGAGGAGAACCACGCCCGAAGACAGCACAGTACTCTACCGGACCAGGAGGCCCGGTACAGCCCAGGCTATACTCTCGCGGAGCTGCGCTACAGACCCCCGACTCTATACCCGGGTGAGCACGACGCACGACCCGCACCGAGGAACAGCACCTGGACAAGCGGGCCATGGTACACTGCCGGTACCAGCCCATACCAAAGAGCGGGAGGAGACTCGCCTAGGAGGCCTCTCCCCCAACGCTCGCCGATGTATCCACAGTCAGCGTCATACATTGGCACACCTATGGTACCCGACTTCACCCAAGAGAACCGGGCCCAGTATACAGAACTCCGCATGTGTCTGGAGACCATGTTGGTGGATGTATTGGATGAACGCCACAAATACGCCATCCTACTGAAGCACTTAAAGGTACCCCGCGCACATAACATAGCGCTCGCCTACGCGACTTCCACCACCCCATACACAGCAGCGCTGGTAGCATTGGACCAGAGGTATGGGCGCATATGGGATTACGTGATCCAGGAGATCCGACACATCGACCGCTTACCCCCAGCAATAGACAATCGAGCACTGGACGACCTGTCCATCAGAGTGCAGTCCCTGGTAGGGATGTTGGGAGCGCAAAGAGAGAAGGGGAGGCATGAACTTTACGCCAACTCAAATGTGGAAAGGATTCTGGAGAAGCTGCCGCCCGCTCGTCAGCTCGTACCAGACCCGAATGGCCCCGAACCGAACCTCCTCGATCTAGCAGACTTCCTGGCGAGAGAAGTCAGCAGCCTACGGCTAGATACATTCGGACGGAGCACCCCTGGCTCCAGAGAAGGAACCAGACGACTAAATGATGGAAGAAGATCGGTGACTGTGATGCACCAATCGGAGTCAGTACCGAGCAGCAGGAGCCACAGTACCCCCTCCAGAACGGAGAAGTGGAAGATAGTGTGCCCCTACTGTGAGAAAGAACACTGGCTAGCGCAATGTGACTCCTTCCCCAAGCTGAACGCGGAGGAAGCAGGTCAATGGATAAAGTCCAACAAGCGCTGTTTTCGCTGTGCGCGCTCACACATGGCAGCCGAATGCCGCTTAAAGAAAAGGTGCACCAAGTGCGATGGAGCCCATCTGGACATACTTCACGACAGTAACAGACGGCGCCCTTCACCCGCACCATCCAGCCGCAAAGCGAGCGTCATGTACATCGATCCCGCCAGCAGCAGTGGAGCCCGAGTACTCCTAAAAGTAGTGCGTGTGACACTAAGCTACCAGAATAAAGTCCTGGACACTTACGCCGTCCTCGATGACGGGTCAGAGAAGACCCTGCTGCTCGCCTCCGCTGCGGCCCAGCTAGGGCTGCGGGGAAGCGAAACCCAAATGACAATTCGGACAATAAGACGAGATTTGAAGACGATAAAGGGCGAGAATGTCTCATTCTCTATCGCAGCAAGCGGCCAGCCTGAGCGACGGTACCAGATTGCAGACGCTTTCACCAGCCAAGAAATAGGACTGTCGCGGTACACATACCCCGTCGCCAAGCTGATGGAGAAATATGCACATCTGCGCAAGTTACCGATCCCGCTCATAGACAATGCTATGCCGACCCTGTTGATAGGCTCCGACCATGCAGACCTCATTGTCCCGATAGACCGGGTTCATACTGGACCCCGAGGCTGTCCTGCAGCAGTCGAGACCCGTTTGGGATGGACTCTCCAAGGCCCGCTCGCCAAATCTCTCAACCGAAGTACAGCCACTAGATGTCTCCACTCCCGAGTCACAGAGGGAGAAACCGCACTCCTGCAACACGTAGAGCGGCTATGGACCTTGGAACAAATGCCCTTTAAGAACGGAAAGAAAGATATTCGCTCTAAAGATGACATTTACGCAATTCACCTCCTCGAGACAGGGACCAAGAGAGTCCCGGTCAACGGCGTGTTGAGATACGCCACGCCACTCCTGCGGCGAGAAGGAATGCCTACTTTCCACGCCAAGACAGACGCCACAGAACGGTACCTGCTGAACACGGAGCGGCGCTTAGCCAAGAACCCCGCCCAAGAGAGTGTATACCGCGCTGAGATTGAGAAGCTCATCACAGCGGGACACGTTACAAAGATGGACATTAAAGAGGCTGACCAGACCACTGAATCGTGGTACGTGCCCCACCACAAGGTCCATCACAACGGTAAAGACCGCATAGTATTTAACTGCAGCTACCAGATCGGATCCCAAAATCTAAATAAAGAGTTACTGCCCGGTCCCACACTCGGCCCCTCCCTACTCGGCGTTCTACTCCGCTTCCGCCAGGAAAAGGTGGCCATCAGCGGGGACATTAAAGGAATGTTCCTGCAGGTGAGATTAGTAGAGGCGGACAAGCCCCTGTTACGGTTCCTATGGAGAGAGAAGCCAGGAGATGAGCACCCAGCCATCTACCAATGGGAAGTCCTCCCCTTCGGAACGACGTGCAGCCCCTGCTGTGCGACATTTGCACTACAGAAACATGTAGCAGAGGACCCAGCAGCGGACGAAGAGGTCCGACACAGCGTAAAGAACAGCTTCTACGTAGACAACTGTCTACAAAGCCTTTCAACCCAGGAAGAAGCCGAGGCTCTCCTGATTAAACTCTGCGCCTCATTGATCAAAGGCGGCTTTGATCTCAGGCAGTGGGCCAGCAGCGATCCGCAAGTACTGCGCAGCCTCTCCTCCGAGGACAAGGCAGCCAGCAGCGAGACCTGGATGGCTACAATCCCGGGAGAAGCCCAGGAGATGACCCTGGGATTAGTGTGGCGATTCAAAACAGATTCGCTTCACTACAGACACAAGCCCCTGACTACGGAGCAGGGAAGGCCGGCGGCGGCGCCGACCACCAGACGGAGTGTGTACACAACACTCGCCCGACAATATGACCCGCTAGGATGTATTCTACCGTACACCACCAGGGCAAAAATGATTGTACGAGCATTGTGGGACAAGGACCAGGGCTGGGACGACCCCATTCCCGCACACCTTGCATCCACCTGGAGAGAGTGGGAGATGGAGCTCCACTCACTCCCAGGCGTTAATATGCGCCGAAGCTACTTCCAAGCTACTTCCCACCCACGGTGAGGCCAGAGACATGTAAAATGGACTTACACGTCTTCAGTGACGCCTCAGAGGTCGCATACGGATCAGTAGCCTACTTGCGGGCCCAAGACCAGGGGGAAGAGATCTACACAGCATTTGTCCTCGCCCGCTCGAGAATAGCCCCACGCAAGCAACAATCTATCCCACGTCTAGAGCTCTGCGCAGCCCTAGCCGGAGCGCACCTAGCCACGCTCATGCAACGTGAGCTCACCATACCGGTGTCTAGAACAATCCTGTGGTCAGATTCCACGACGGTACTCGCCTGGATCAAATCGGACTCATGCAAGTACAAAGTCTTCGTGGGAGTCAGAGTCACCGAGATTCAAGACTTAACCGAAGAGTTAACCGGAGAAACAGAGTGGCGCTACGTTGATACAAAACAGAACCCAGCTGACGTCATCACCCGGGGGATGCCCCTGGATGACCTCACCCGTCGCAATGTCTACAGTGACGGCCCCGCATTCCTAAGACTCCCGGAAGGACAGTGGCCCATGCCTATCCCGAGGGAAGCAAGTCCAGAGGAGGTGGAAAATAAGAAGTCTGTGTTCTGTGGATTGAGCACCGTAGCCTCCACCGACCCTAACATAGACGATTGCACGTCCATAGAGAGTGCACAACAAAGAACATTCCTGCGGTACCACCCGGAGTGCAAGTCCCCCGCTGATATGTCAGCAGCTAACTACGAGGAAGCAGAATTGCTTCTACTGCAGCGAGCCCAGAGAGACTCGTTCCCCGATGAATTGGCCTGTCTACAGGGAGGAAAGCCCGTCCCATCCGACAGCAGATTAATTCACCTGGCCCCCGAGAGCGACGCTCATACCCTCATCAGAGTGGGTGGTCGCCTACGCAGAGCCCCCAATCTACCGGATGACATTAAATACCCGATCGTATTGAACAGCCGACACAAGGTCACAGAGCTGATTATAAAGAAATACGATGAGGATGTACATCACGCAGGAGCAGAAACAGTCCTCACGGAGATTGAGGGAGTACTTAACTCGAAGCCCCTCGGATATGTCTCCAGTGATGTGGCGGATATCGACCCAGTTACCCCCAACACACTCCTGATGGGGCGGCTAGATCCTGCATTACCCCAGACAATGTACCGGCCTGAAGAAGCGAACGGCCGACGAATGTGGAGGTACAGCCAAGTATTAGCCGACAAGTTTTGGAACAGTTTCCTACTGCACTACCTACCGTCTCTACAGACCCGCCAGAAGTGGGTAAAGGAGAGAGACAATTTGACAGAAGGAACAGTCGTCATGATTATTGATCAATCACTGCCCAGAGCTATGTGGCCGGCCGGCCGCGTAAGCAAAGTGATCACCGGTGCCGACGGCAAGGTCCGAGCAGCTGAAGTGCTCGTCCAGGGTCGCACTTACACCCGTCCCGTGGCAAGGCTCATAGAACTGCCTCGACTCCCAGACACAATCGATGATGACCATGACCCTACAACCCTATGACTTTGTGAAGTTGACTGACCCCTACAGCGAACCCTTATGTGTAAATAGACAACGCGATTAATCTGTCTCTGTTTAACTGATTAGGTCTGGGACCTATTCAGGGGGTGGCTGTTGTGAAGGGCCAGATTAAACCGAATACATATATTTATTTATATATATATATTTAATTGTATTTGTATATTCTCTAATATTCCCTGATATCCCTTGTATATTCCTTGTACAATATGCATTGAATATCCATTCTAGCCTACTGAACATCCCATAATAGTCTCCATTCTACTATTGGTCGAGACCTTGGTGCCAGGCTGCCATACCCCTCAGACCCAGTTCAAACGTACCGCTCCACATGTACGAACAAGTCCTAGTTCCGCGTAGGAATCTGGCTACCGCACCACTAACGGGACTATTTGTTCATAGTGCGTATATATACTGCGCTACTAAAGTAGGACTTTCTTTTCAGTCCAGTTTCTTACCCTCCAATAGAGTCACAGACGTAAAGCCTCCCCGCGACGCCACGTGTGGGAGTAAGGCCAAGTTCGCCTACCATCGGTATTGAGACATCGTGTATATTAATATTTGAATAGTCATATTTGGCACTATATCGTCGAGTTGGACGTAGTCTATTAAGCTAATAATAGTCTGTTAATATATAGTGCTTCGTGCGGTGAGAATACTACCGTAGTCAGTACCCCATCGTTTCGGGCAGAGAACTGGCTGCTTACCCAGGGTGGTTGACCCCATGTGAAGCTGCACCCGAGGAGCCCCAGAGCCGACGAGCGAGTGGACCTGTATACCGGATTATTCTACCGACGACAGCCCGCCTTCCCAGGCACGGATTATGCTTTGTATACTTTGATTATTCCATGGATAAAGACCCCCGACACTGCCGTGTGTTGGAACCCCCCCCCCCTGGAGAGGACGCAAGGTGAGGAGACGCTCTGCAAGACGAGGTCGCTTCACGTCTCTCCCCCGTGGACCGGAGAGAGCCGGCCCACAAAGAGCACCTGCTTTCATCTGTGGTCCAAGGATCGCCGGCGCATTGAACGGCACTACAGTGGGTTCACCTGGGATACCCTTGGCCGGACGAGGCAGCCGGATTCTACCCCCCCCCCCCCTCCTACTCCTGTCGGCTTACAAGCGACCGGATTAACCCCCCCTTAGTGTATCTAGTATATAATCATTAAAGTATCATTGCTGTTATTCCTTAACTATTCCAGGTCGTATATTTACCACCTGCGCCTTCAGAGATTGGACATTCTCTATTGATATACCGACGAATACTCTTTGCCATAAAAGTGCATACTATTTCAATTCATAAATGTAATTAAGTGATTAAGTGCTTGTTCTACACACCATCGCTGTGTAGAAATAAAGACCTGTTTCTAATTCGTACATTTGTGTTGGATCCGTTTCATCTACGTGAGAGTGTTTATGATAATATATTTATGCCGTGTACTGGGTGGCCGAATATTAAGTACAAAGGTAGTGGTAGTAAGTATCATATCTAGTAATACAGTCAGGGAATTGTACCCCTCAGTTACAGTAATGGTACATAATTCACCCACGGAACTAATGTTAGGAACATTCTAGAACATTAGTACCGCCCGATCATTCTGGAACGTTGGTGATGATGTCATAGTATGGCAGGACATTCTAGAACCTTAGTCCTGCCCATGTCATAGTAGAATATTCTGGAACGTTGGTGAAGATGTCATAGTAGAACCTTCTAGAAACCTCTAGCATGCCTATTTAAGCGGTGGCAGTTCCACTGGCATTCTGTTTAGCTTTCTAGTAATGTATTGTATTTGTCGTTATGCTGATGAATATTAAAGGAGTCACCTTCGACTTCAGGACATCGCCTCAGACTCCCGTCTCTCAGCACTACAAGATAACGTTAAGACAACGCCTCAGTGAACTATTTAGTTTAATGGAACGTTTCGTTTTGAACAGTG
The DNA here is from genome assembly GCF_963971535.1 of Notolepis coatsorum. NCBI lineage: Eukaryota > Metazoa > Chordata > Actinopteri > Aulopiformes > Paralepididae > Notolepis > Notolepis coatsorum. The sequence goes on along the minus strand of NC_140175.1, from coordinate 11,856,747 downwards.
AGCTAACGTGAGCTATCATGCACGTCTACTAGACCAGTGGTTCCCAAACTGTGGGTGCGCGAGCGCCCTCTAGGTGGTGCGTGACATGAAAAGGCTAATGGTGGTAAATAAAAAAAAAAATTATTAAAAAAAATGTACAATAAAATTTCATAAAAATCTTAGTCAAACCTTTAGTATTATGGATATTAAACATGCTGGCAGAGTACATGCATCCATGTTGTCGTGAACATTTTAATTAAATAAAGAAATTCCCTATCCATAGTCGCCATGGGAAGAGATCAAATAAAAAATTTAATCTGTGCACGGAGACCAGCAACAATCTTTTCGAACAGAAACCCATTGGGGGGTGCGTCAGCTAGGTCGGGAGGTGACAGGGGGTGCACGGCCAAAAAAGTTTGGGAACCGCTGTACTAGACTATTGCTGGAGCATTTGTTGATATCAGGAGCTATCAGTAGCTAGCCGGCTAGATACCGTTAACAATGCCTCATGTATTAAACTAAAAGTGAATAGTTGACTGGGTAATTCTGTTTAAACAGTAACGGTAGCTAACGTTAGCTCACGGAGCTCGCATGCACTAGGTCTAGGTTAGAGCAGACTATTGCCCGAGCTTGTTTACACGGGGAAGGGAGGAGGAGGAGGAGGAGGAGACGGAGCGTCTGAGACAGAACTCAGCGAGTGAGATCTCGTTTTTCGATCGGTTTTGACGATCGGCGAAAATAAAGCATTATCACCGATCACATATTTATACTGATTATCGGCCGATAACGATCGGTGGCCGATCGATCGGGGCATCCCTAATAGCAATACTCGATCATTGTCGCAAAATAATTGACCTTCACTGATGTTTAAAACACCTCGCCGAGGCGGCTCGGTATTTTAAACTCTGTGTCGGTCAATTATTTTGCGACAATGACCTTGTTAAATACATTATCCCTTACATATCTCTTGTTGTGGAATTAACACAACAACATTATGCATACTTTTCACAATAAATAAAATAAGAATTTGTTCTTACTTACTTGCCTGGGTAAATAAAGGTTAAATAAATGTAAAAGAAAAAACTATATATATATATTATTTTTTAACCGATACCGATAGTTTTCGATATTACATTTTAATGCCAATATCGGCCGATAATATGGGACACCCCTACTTAATACAAAGTGTATACTAGTAAAAGACAGTACGACGGTTAGTGTTTGTGAAGGAGTGTGTTTTTAGTCGACGGCGGAACCCAATTGGTTGGATTTGGGCTGTTCCTGACTGTGGTGGGAAGTTTGCTGTACGGACATCCTCTGTCATCAATAACGACCAGGTTTTTGGCACAAAGGTATCTATCCACAACTGTCTGTACATACCTTACCTGCACATAGTCCTTTTACATATCTGTAGATCAGTGATGTACCTGAACGCGTTCAATGAACGATCGTTCGTGAACGCGTTCGTATTTTGGACGAACGTGAACTGAACGGATGTTTTTTCCGCTAGATGAGCGTAATTGAGAATGCGTTCATTCTCAGCGCTGTATAACGGTGTTCAAAAGTGCGTTCATTCTCAGCACTATATTATAACGGCGTTCAAAAGTGTGCCAGATTTCATATGCCTTTCAGCCGAAAACCCAGTTAAAACACACCGTAAACAGGCTTTAAAATAATGCGGGAAAACCACCCAATCTGGCAACCGCTCTGGGCGGGGCTTTGGGGAGTCGGGTAGTATAGCAGCAGCACTCGCACTTTTAGAAGGCGCTGCACTCGCTCAGAGTCAGACTCTGCGGCGTCGGCGTACAGTATGAGCATTTAAAGGAGTTTTAGTTAAAGTCAGTAAATGTTTTGCACTTTGAATATTGAACTTTGAGGTACAACCTTAGTTTCATACCTCAGCCTGGTTCCTACCTCGTGTTGTTGTGTTAGTACAGAGTTATGTCGGCACATGTTTATATGTTTATATGTTTGCACAATGACTACTTTCACTTTTGGTACTTTAAGTATATTTAGATTATTATACTTAATAAAGACCATTCAAGCAGCACGTTTTTCCTCATGTTTCTGAAAATATACTGTAGAGATGAAAGCTGCAGCTGCTACTAGTGTGGACTGAATGGGCGGCAGGCAGCAAAGCGTTATGGAAATGCCAGTATTCTGTGGTTCTATTATGGGTTGTGGCAATACATTTGACAAATAATAGCTCGCAGCAACGTATTGAAAAAAGAACTATAAACTATAAATTAGTTCATTTTTGAAACCATGAACTTTAGTTAAACATTTTGAATTATGAACTATGAACTGAACTAGTTCACTTTCAAATTTGTGAACTGTGAACTGAACTAGTTCATGTAGAAAGTGAACTTTCCCAACACTGCTGTAGATACTATATCTATATCTGTACATGTCCCTTACCTAATCTCACTAGTTACGCTGCTGGCCAGTATGACTTACTACCATAGTGTCTTTATACCTGTATCACTGTATATATTAATACTACAACTCTGTACATACATCTGATTAGCACTATTACTCAGTGGTACTCATTTATATATTTTATACCCAGTTTAATCACCTGTACATTGTATATTACTATTGCACTTTAAATCAAATCAAATCAAATTTATTTATAGGGCCCGACAACACACGTTAATGTCCCCATGGGCCGTACAGGTCTTCTTTAAACAAGTCAAGAAGACAACATAACAATAAGTCAAGAACAGAACAAAAACACCATAGGGTCCAAACATTTTTTAGATGAATGCAAATAAATGAAAGAATGCAAGCACTCCCAGACATACCCCACGCGAAGGTAAGGAAAAACTCACTAAAACCTAACAATAGGGAAAAAAAAGCTCCACAGGCAATGTGGAGGAGAGAAACCTTAGAAGGGCCATTCAAGGGGGGATCTCCCTTCTTAGATGTCGGTGATAGTAGTGTTGCAGACGGACAGTTGGTAAGCATGCACTCATGTGTGTGGTGAAACACAGATGAGTGCATGCAATAGCAACTGTACATTTTGAAAAATTAAAGATAGAGCTAATAGCGATAGCAACTGAACATTTTGAAAGATGGTGCATTTGTAACGGAGGTACCGTGAGTATATCCACAGTCACGATGGACTTCATGTGTTGTGAAGCGACTGTGGCACGTAGCGGTACTGCAAGTAAACTCACTCCCCTTAATTAAAAAGGCATCCCGACACATTACCAAGAGGTGAGTTCGCGGAGTGGCCGACCTGGGTTCGACTCCGACTCAGGGCATGTCAAATAAGACCGGTTTTAGACATTTATATAGTGCTTTTATCCAAATCGCTTTACAATTTTGTTCCATTCACGCGGCGGAGACAACCACGCAAGGTGCCAACCTGCTCATCAGGAGCAATTAGGGCCGGGGGTTAAGTGTCTTGCTCAACAAGGACACTTAGACATGAATTGAACCGGGCACCTTCCGATTACCAGACGACCACTCTACCTCCTGAACCACTGGTCGCTGTTGCATCTCCACTCTGGTTGGAATGCCAAATGTATTTTTCGCTTGTACTGTACTTGTGCTGTATGATGATGACAATACATTTGGATCTAATCTAATCTCTCCACACTATACATACCGTTCCTATGGCCCATCGCCACTGCCATGTCCATGGCGTTGAACCCGGAGTCTGACTCCATGGTGGGGTCGGCTCCGCTCTCTGGAGACAACAAAAGAACACGGAAACCATTAACCCCGTGATGGAAGAATGAATGAATGAATGAATTATTTTATTTTGAATGTTTACAAATACAAATAAACAAACAAAAAAAAATTCTAACATTTTTACAAATAAACAAACGAAAAGGATAGGTTTGAAGCCGAAGGCTTATAGAGCAACCTACCCCTAATTCAAAAAACAAATAAAAAAAAGTTTTTGAAAATCAACAAAAACCGATCTAGAAAAGAACAAAAAAGGTGAAAGTTTGCAAGATAAAACAAACAAAGATAAAACAAACAAACATAAGCCAACATAGGAAAATCAAAAATTCATCTGCAATACCAGAGTTTCATGGTAGGGAAAAACAGATTGTAGGTTACATTTTACTATAAGATTCTAGAACCCTGTTTTTAAACATCTTTTTAAACTTAAAAATACTCCTGCTGTTTTTTATTTCATCCGGTATATTGTTCCAGAGTTTCACTCCTTTAACTGACACAGACATACTTTTAAGTGTGGTTCGAGCTCATTAACCCTGTGATGGAAGAAAGAAAAGACTGGATCCATCCGTGTTAACGATGGTGTTCCGACAACAGAGGTCCATAAAGTGAAGTCATGCAGAGCAGTTATCCAGATGGATGTCCAGCCACAGAGCTCTGGTGTTCACTCTCTGGTAGGGCTGGGCGATAAAACGATAACGATAATTATCGCGATATATTTTAATAAATCGATAATTTTATCTTTATTTTTTTTTTATTGTGACCTTCAACAGGGCAGCTTTAAAACCAGAGACAGTGGACAGACTTGTCTTTCTTGCCTGCAACTTAAAGTAATGGCTTTGCTTGTCCAAATGACAATACTGACCAAATTGAGATTTCTTTTTCTCTTGTCCATTTATTTTGTTTGCTTTCTAATTTAAAATACAGTTTGAAACAGTCTGTACACAGTGTGAGGGGCTCTAACACTAAAGATGGCAGCAACGGCAAAGAATTGCTGCAAATAATTTTTTTTGTTTTTTAATTAATACTAATAAAAACCTCAATAATTATCTATATGAAAAATGTTATTGTGATATATCGTGATAACATGTTTGGCCATATGGCCCGGCCCTCCTCTCTGGTCTCTTACCCAGCAGGATCTCCACGCAGCGGACGTGGTTGCCGTGGACGGCGTAGAGCAGGGGGGCGCCTCCGTTCTGAAAGCCACACAGGTCGGGTCACAACAACACGTCACACCAACACACAGCCTGTTTTCATGATCTAATCCATTTTCAAAACCCTGATTAAATGAGAGTGTGAGATATTTAGGGCCGTCTTAAATACTTCGAAGCTTCGTTCGATGGGCATGGGATTCGAATGGGAAAATAAAATTCAAATATATAAAAAATTAAAAAAAATATATATTTATTTTTTGGTTGCCTCACACCTCAAACAAGCAATGCCGTTTGTTATTTAAGATGAGGTCGGACTCGGCACTGACAGGTTTGTGTTCATTGTGCTGCTTTTATAAAGCCTCAAATGACGGCTTACAATATTTCATGAAAGCAAAGTGTTTCGTTTGTCTAAGATTTTAAAAGGTTTAAACTTTACAGCACTGACAAAGTTGAACAAAGTGCTGTACAAGTCCCACAACATAATTTTTTCTTTTTCTTTTTAAATTTATTTTTTTTTAATCTCGAAGCTTCGAATTAAAATAGAATCTCGGCCCCGAAGCTTAGAATGCCATACAAATATTCCAAGGTCAGCCCTAGAGATATTATTGCAAGCTGTTTTGTTTTTCTTCTGTTGCACTAGACCTTTTTAATACCACTTGGAGCGAGATTTAATACCAATTTCACGACCGTATCGCTAATGCATGCACAGAGATGAAAAAGGGTATGTATCGTCTTGTCAAACTCCAGGGAAGATGGCAAATAAGCTAATTTCCCAAAATGTTGGCGGTTTCCTTTAAATAGAGAATTATGAATTTAACCCTTTCTAAGACTTTGTAATACCCCGCAGATATCCTGGACAGATGAACAAAGCTGCACGGAGCGTCTCACCCAGTCGTACTCGTTGACGTCCACCCCACAGTCGATGAGCATCTTGACGATGTCCGTGTAGCCCTTGCTGCAGGCCAGCGACAGGGCGCTCTCCCTCCCTTTGGCCAGCAGGTTGGGGTTGGAACCCTGTGGCGAAGGACCATGAACAGGGACAGATCGTCAATAAGCACAGTCCAATCTAAACAAGTATTTATTTAAGTATGCATTGTAAAAAAAATATATATATATATAAAAAAATTAAAGACATATTTTATAGAATCAAAGGCCCAATCAGTGACCCAAATGTAAACACGTAGGCAGCCCCACCACCATACAGAATAAATGTGAACAGAGATATGTTTTCATTCTCTAATTGAATGACTGAGCTCTTGATACAAAGATTAACACTAGACAACAGGTAAATACGAGTTCTTTGTTTTAGTTTTTTTAGCTATGCCCAGATGTCCCGCCCTAGTTTCACTGCAAGGCCCCTTCTAACCAATCAGAGAGCTGTGCCCAGATGTCCCGCCCTAGTTTCACTGCAAGGCCCCTTCTAACCAATCAGACAAGCCCAAAGCTCAAACATATGTTACATGATGTAGCTGGTAGACCAATTGATTTAAGAAATCCTTTTGTACTTATTTTCCATTCACAGATCAAACTCCTTTATAAAAAAAAGAAAAAGAAAATGTATCCACTTTTTCTCATTGTTTTTCAATTTTTCTCCCATCCCAAATTCGTATTTGCCTAGTATTCTCCCCTCCCCTCTCTTGAACGTTGCTAGACTATGCCTCCCACTGGTCGGCTGTAGTGAGGATAGAAGCCTTGCATCACGTGTCCCCTCCGGTACACGAGAAGGCAGCCTGTCGCATCTTTTCACCAGACAGCGCGGACTCTCAGTGGCGAGGAGTAACGTGTGGGAGGCTCACGCTGCCCCCGATACTTCCTGTCTCTGCTGTGCAGGCGTCACCCAACCGACCTGTAGGAGTCGCTGTCCACAACATCCAATCCCCACCCATCGACTTCCACCCGCTACCTCTGTCAATTGAGATAGTATGACGACTGGCCCAAGCCGCAGGCAATGCTGACACCGGGATTCGAGACCGGAGTCTCTTGCATTGGTGACGAGCGCAATCTCCGCTACGCCACCCAGCACCTCACAGATCAAATCAAATATATACCTCAGGGTTTTAAAACAGATACTGTGTGTGGCGCAGCGGACATTGCGCTCGTCACCAATGCAAGAGACACCGGGTTCGACTCCGGCTGTCGGCGTTGCCTCCGGCTTGGGCCGGCCGTCCGGTCATACTGGCTCAATTGGCAGAGTCAGCGGGTGGAAGTCGATGGGTGGTAGTCTGGACGTTGTGGACAGCGACTCCTACAGGTCGGTTGGGGGACGCCTGCACAGCAGAGACAGGAAATGACGGGGGTAGTGTGAGCCTCCCACACGTTACACCTCGCCAATGAGAGTCCGCGCTGTGCAGGTGAAAAGACGTGACAGGCTGCCTCCTCATGTACCGGAGGGGACGCGTGATGCAAGGCTTCTATCCTCCCTACAACCAACCAGTGGGGGGCATATGCGAGCAATATTCAAGACAGGGGAGGGGAGAATTGGAAACATGAAAATTGGGATGGGAGAAAAATAGAAAATGAGGAGAAAAAGTGGATAAAAAAAAAAAAAAAACAGATACTGTGTCTTACGTTTTGAAGCAGGAACTCCACCACAGCGATCTGCCCGTGCGCTGCGGCCCACATCAGGGGGGTGAAGCCTTCCTCGTCCTGCAGGTTGATCACAGTCTCTGTGGCCACGAGGCAGACATGAAACAGCGGTTACCAACGGGGCGGCTATGGCTCAGGGGTAGAGCGGGGCGTCCAATGATCGAAGGGTTGGTGGTTCGAATCCCGCTCAAGCCCATGTCCATCCCATTGCCGTTGTGTCCTTGGGCAAGACACTTAACCTACTTGCCTCGTATGAATGTGTATGCATGTGAATGAATGTTGGTGGTGGCCGGGGGGGCCGTAGGTGTTGATTATTCGCCACGCTTCCGTGAGTCTGCCTCAGGGCAGCTCTGGCTGCAATTGTAGCTTACCACCACCGGTATGACTGTGTATGAACGAATAATGGACTCTGTGAAGCGCTCTGAGTCAGAGAAGAGCGCTATATAAATCCAATCCATTATTATTTATTTTATTATTATTACCAAACATCTGTATCTCTGTGGCCACGAGGCAGACATGAAACAGCTGTTACCAACACCAAACATCTGTATCTCTGTGGCAGACATGAAACATCTGTATTTCACTGGTAAGTGCAGCTTGTTAGCAAAAGTCACAAGAAATCCCCAGTGATTCCATCAAAAGACTACAAGCTACTAGCCTGTAACCTCAACCCTCTCTCTCACCTTGTTCAACCCTACTAGCCTGTAACTTCACCCCTCTCTCTCTCTTACCTTGTTCAACCCTACTAGCCTGTAACTTCAACCCTCTCTCTCTCTCACCTTGTTCAACCCTACTAGCCAGGAACACCATCTCTCCTTGCGCTGCGAGCTGGTGAATAGACAGTGCTGTGAGGACGAGACATAAAACATGCCAGTGTCAGCATCTTGCGTCTTAATGTTTAAAAAAAAAAAAACACTAAACACTAATAACTAAAACATTACAGAAATGAAATTAAGATTTGTTTTACGTTGGCTTTAACAGGGTATCTGCAGGTTTCAGCAAGTTCAATTTAAGACTTTTAAAGACCTTTTTAATACCACTTAGGAGCTAAATGTTATACCAATTTCACGACCATACTAGCAACACAAAAAAAACACAGAGCGACACTGAACGGGCGGCTGCACATATTCCATACAAGCTCTCGCCAGACGGACCAAGCTCCCGGTAACAGCTTGAATACAAAAACATTTAATATATTTAAAGGGGAACTATCTTATAAATGGCCTTTTTGAGTGTTTAGCATTGTTTCCTAGCTATGTGGACTTATATTAATATGATTTATGTCTCTAATTCTCATATTGGCGTATTCTTCCAATTCTCCTCTCACAATATTCACCCTCACTGAACTGAGTCATCTGAACATGTGCTGATCTGTGATGTCAGAGAGACTCAGCTGCATGATAATGTTCAGGCGAGGCAGTGGTTTACCATTGTGGTTGGAGCCCAGGCTCAAAACGGCTTAAGATCTTGAGGTAGAAAAATGCTGTTTTTGAGGACTTGATTAGAAATACAAAACAATGAATTAAAAAAAAAAAAAATTACAGAGGTGTTCCATAGACTCACAGGAATTGTGTAAAAGTGCCCAAATAGTGAAAGAAATAGTAAAATAGTTCCCCTTTAACATTATTTCATTCCCTCCCAAAAAAAATGCAATACCTGTGCAATATAATTTTTTTAAAATGTTAATACATCTAAGACCTTAAATTGAGAATGATGAATTTAATCATTTTTAATACCCGGCAGATACCCTGTTTACAGCTGTCTGTGCCCACACCTGTGTTTACAGAGTGTTTACCCACAGTGCACCAGGTGTGTTTACAGAGTGTTTACCCACAGTGCACCAGGTGTGTTTACAGAGTGTTTACCCACAGTGCACCAGGTGTGTTTACAGAGTGTTTACCCACAGTGCACCAGGTGTGTTTACAGAGTGTTTACCCACAGTGCACCAGGTGTGTTTACAGAGTGTTTACCCACAGTGCACCAGGTGTGTTTACAGAGTGTTTACCCACAGTGCACCAGGTGTGTTTACAGAGTGTTTACCCACAGTGCACCAGGAGCGGCGTGGACGAGACCTCGTTGCCGCGGTGCTTGTTGGTGAGCGTGGTGGACTGCTTGATGGGGGAGAAGTGCTTGGTGGTGGACGGCGTGTAGACGTGGCGAACCTGGATCCCCGGCGACGGAGACGTCTGGATGTTGCACTCCGCTGGAAGGAGACAACAATCGTTTTACACATCGAGTCATTTAGCTGAACGCTTACAAGATACAAGATTCCTTTATTGCCACACAACCAGGTAGGTGGTATTTGTGATCAGTAGAGTGTATTAAACAGTACATACAACTGGAACATAGATATATACATAGGTTTTACATACATTAACCAAAGCGACCTACAACTAGTTCTGTACAACAAGTCAGCAGGAAGGGAAGGGTACAACTCTGGCAGCTAAGGTTAGGTAAGAGTGCTGCCACAGTCTTGAGTGCATAGTAGTAAAGACATATTGGCATAGTAGGTAGTGATATAGGCAAGGCAGATTACTTTGTAGCAAAGTGCATAATAGTAAAAGCTTAGTGTTTGTGAAGGAGTGTGTTTTTAGTCGACGGCGGAACCCAATTGGTCGACTAAAGACGCACTTCTTCAACCATTATCTGAATTAAAAAAAAGAAGAAAAAAAATCTAACCCTAACTAACCTTACTGTCATGCACTTGTCCTAATATACTAACCTACACTGTAGCACTCAACACTTTGATGAACATTGTTGCTCAGCTGATAGAGTTGTGCCCTTCCTGATGGCTTGTCGTACAGAACTTGTAAGTCGCTTTGGATAAAAGCGTTCAGCTAAATGACTAAATGTAAATGTAAATGTAAATGTTTGGGCTGTTCCGACTGTGGTGGGAAGTTTGCTGTACGGACATCCTCTCTCATCAATAACGACCAGCTTTTTGGCATTAAAGGTACACACTATTATTTTGTCATACAGTCATACACATGACAGAACAAAGGTTAGTATTTTTTAAGATATTGATTGAAGAAGTGTGTTTTTAGTTGGCTGTCCTGACTGTGGTGGGAAGTTCGTTCCACCATTGTGGAGCGAGGAACGAGAATAGCCGGCTTCTCAATCGGTTGACCGAGATGAGCTTAACAGAGTGGCAGATATAGAGGCCTACATCAATTACATCTTTCTACATGAATTAGATCATCTACATCCTCCCCTCAGCTGTCATCTCCCTGAACTCTGTGCCCCCCCCCCCCCTCACCATATAAACTCTGAACTCCATAGCCTAGACCCTAGGCTTCGTTACCCATACTGTACGAACTTTGAACTCTTTTTGTATTTTTTATTTTTTAAACATAACATAAAATTAGACATACAAGCATTAACAGTAAACATCCAATGAAATCACCATTTAAATAAATGTAGTATACGAGATATACACCTAATACTTGCTATCTAATACCCTACATACATATGCTCTCGCTCGCTCACCCCCCCCCGGACCCCCACTTGGATAATCCATCCATTATCATTCGCTCCTAACCAGGCACTACGATTCATATGCTAGCTTTTATTCTCTCCACCACTTCTAACCAGATTGCAATTTTGGTTTCACTGACACCTAAAATTCTTGCTGTAGATATTTCTAGATAAATCACATCGAGATATGTAAGAACCCATACCTTCCGACAAATTTTTTCCGGTTGAAACCATCGTGATGCTATCAGCTTTTTAGCCGCTGTGAGACCAGATAAAACTAATCTCTTTAGCTGTATAGGGACTGCAAACTGAAAAACATCATTCAACAGCAATACAGAGGGGTGTACAGGTATATTCAGAAATAAGAAATTTGATAATTGCTGGGACACTTCTTTCCAGAATATCTTAACTGGTGGGCAATCTCAATACATGTGCATAAATGTACCCTCATCCCCATTTGTACATAAGGAACATCTGGAGTCTTGATTAAGTCCCATTCTGTTCAGTCAGGTATGTCCTATGAATATAGTTAAGATTAATTTGTTGATGGTCCGGGTTACGTGACGCAATTCGAGCGTTTGCCCAGACTTCTTGCCAGTCAAAGTCTATCTCCAGGTCTGGTATATCCCTCCTCCAGACTGAGTCTAGGGGGAGGATTCCATACGAGGACGTTAGTAAGTGATGATAAAAATCAGATACGAAACCTCTTGATGTCTCTCTTTCATAGAAGAATTTGTGATATCTGTGGTGCTCAATTGGTATCCTTAATGGGACTCCATGAGCCTTCAAACAGACCAATAACTGTGCGTAAAAATAATATGTGGAACTGGTGAGATACATTTTTTTATGTATGTCTTTATAGCTGCAAAAACCCAGTTTGTTGAAAACATCTCCTAATGTGTGTATGCCCTGCTTTTATAGGTAGTTTTCCAATCAGGAGTGCATTGTTATTGAATAGGGGAGTATGACTATGCCATTTATGTAGGTTAGAATATTTTTTTTGTGTTTCACGCCATATCCGGATCACATGAGTAATAAGGGGGCCAAATTTCAATTCGCATTGCTTAATTGATAATATGGTGTATACTATGTCCTGCAGTCTATGTGGTGCTACTATATTTACTTCTAGGTTTCTCCAGGATACAGATGCTTGGGAATCAAACCAGGTTGTCAGTGGTCTTAAAGAGTACGCCTTAAAATAGTGGTAAAAATCTGGAAATGCCATACCTCCGTCGGCTTTGTTTCTCTGTGCGGTGGATCTTTTTATACGTGGAGGTTTGTTATTCCAAATAAATTTGTATGCGGTGGAGTGTAATTTTTTCCAGTAACCATCAGGAGGGGGTAACGGTAACATTGAGCTAATGAAGTTGATTCTAGGTAAAACATCCATCCTAACTATTGATACCCGTGCCTGTACTGAGTTTTTAAGTTTGGACCACCTGTCAAAGTCGTATTTGTTCTTATCTTGGAATTGTATGTAATTGTACTTCACCGTTTGGCTTATAGTAGGGAATACTTCAACTCCTAAACATCTGAAGTGTTTAACCATTGGTATTTTTCTTGGAAGGAGTATATTCTTTGCAGGGGCATTAAGTGGAAGGAAAGCCGACTTTGAACTCTGTAGCCTATACTAAATGCATACCTACCTACTGCTTTCACTGTCTACTCCTGCCCTACACTGTAATCATGGTCATCATAACTAACCACCTCATACTACAGTCTACCCATATAACTCTGTATGATAGCATGTACAATAGTGCTGTATATACTGTATATATACATTTATATATTTACTGCATATACACATATCCATATATGTTTGAATATACAGCATATAATTCTTCTATATACCTACTTATACACCTGCATATATCCCATATAACAGCTTGTACAATAATGCTGTATACAGTATATATATTATATCTATATATATTCTTACTGTATATATATCCACATCTGTCTGTACTGTACATACCTGCATATAATCCTTGTTACATGTCTGTAGATACTATCTATTATATTATATTTGACCTACTCTTACTAGTTACGCTGCTGGCCAGTATGACTTACTATATCATAGTGTTTTTATACCTGCATGGCATGCATCACTGTACATATTAATACTACAACTCTGTACATCTGATTAGCACTATTATTCTCAATAATAATCTAATCGAATGCCAATGTATAATATAGCCATCGGCAGGGAGAATACTGTTATTATATCAGGGGACAACTGATATAGTTTAGTGATGCTTGATTGTACGTAGTGTTTTCCTCTACAGGCAGGTAGGAGGGAAGGATAGGGACGTGAGAGGAGGTACCTTTAAACAAGACCGAGGCCACCTCCAGGTCAGAGTTGACCTGGTCTTGGATGTTCTTGCTGTCCTCCTCGTTGAGCGACTTGACGAACCTGGAGCACACGTTCATGTCGAAGCGGTTGGGCAGGATGAACTTGATGCCCATGGCGACGTTGTTCTGTGTGCCGCCGGTGTTGTCCTCTGGACCCGCCATCTGCTCGGTTTTAATGCTGCTCATGTCTGGCATGACACAGATTCCTTCCATTTCCTCTGCTGCAGAGATTGTATCCATCACCGGCCAGGAGGTCACTGACGAGGCCTGGATTATTATGATGATCGATTGATTGAACATTTTATTTAACAGATTGCAGAATGGGTACAATACAGTACGGCTCAATACACACAATTGTTAAGGGGATGCAGACCAGAGAAAGACTTTCGTCTTGTTTACATCAGGGTCCCCCATTTTCAATTCATCATAACATATATGACATACAGATAGACAGTACTGCTGCTGATGATCATTCATTCATTCATTCATTCATGATGCTCACACAGTCTCCTCTCCTGTGGCGTCACACTGGATAGTCTAAGTAAATGGAAACCTAAGTGGGGAGAGAAATACAGTACAAACAGTACTCTATTTGTAGATCTGGTATGTCATAAATGTATATATGTAGCAGTACTGTCTCTCTGTATGTCATGTATGTTATGATGAATTGAAAATGGGGGACCCTGATGTAAACAAGACGAAAGTCTTTCTCTGGTCTGCATCCCCTTAACAATTGTATGTATTGAGTCGTACTGTACTGTACCCATTTTGCAATCTGTTAATAACGTTTTCAATCGATCAATCAAGAGCACTGGTTTAGATGTTTCACGTCGATAACAACAAAGGTTATGTTTCATGTTTTAGCATGAGCAAGACACTAGCTAGCTAACGTTAACTAATGTAACTCACGCCAGTTTAGCGATGAAAGACAGATAACTGCATATTACCCAACGTTAACTTCAAGTGTTCAGAACAACAGAGAGGATATTTCTTACCCGATAAAGCAGCGTTGTGTTTATTGTGTCGAGATCTGTGCTGCAGGCTTGTTGTGATATGTCTGCGCATGCGCAATGAACAACACGGTCACATTCATATAAAGTCGCATTCCCTATAATTCGGTTCCCTTTCCGTTTCGTTCCACAGATCGCGTTATATTATGAATTGAAAATGGGGGACCCTGATGTAAACAAGACGAAAGTCTTTCTCTGGTCTGCATCCTACGCGACCAAGGTACCCATGTACATGTCAAAATACTTCCCAAAGGTCAGTGAATACCACGATCACAACACCAGAGGGAGCTCCACAAATCATGTAAAACCCAGATTCGGCTCAAACAAGGGACTAAACACGTTTCGCAATTATGCCACATCAATGTGGAACGCCCTACCTAAAGCTGTAAAGGAATGTGAATCACTACCCACTTTCAAAAACACTCTCAAAAAACACCTACGTGAGACTGCAATTCGAAACTGGCCCCTACAAATGTCCTAACCTAGTTGTACAGTAAATGACCAAGTAAGGCTTTGTCAATATTCCAATGCACAGTGTAAAATGTGTGTGTGTCCCCTACCCAACCCCCCCCCCCCCCCCCAACTCCAATGTACAGCCCTCACCCAACCCACCCAACCCCACCCCACCCAACCAACCTCCTCCAATGTACAGTTTCTACGCCAAATGTATATACACTCCTTTTCTGGACACTTTTGTATCACAAACAGTACTGTATTTGCAAATCTGATATGTCATAAATGTATAGATGTAGCAGTACTGTCTATCTGTATGTCATGTATGTCATATATGTTATGATGAATTGAAAATGGGGGACCCTGATGTAAACAAGACAAAAGTCTTTCTCTGATTGATTGATTGATTGAAAACTTTATTAACAGATTGCAGAATGGGTACAATACAGTACGCATTGTGTACCCATTCTGCAATCTGTTAATAAACCTTTCAATCAATCAATCAATCATCCCCTTAACAATTGAGCCGTACTGTATTGTACCCATTCTGCAATCTGTTAATAAAGTGTTCAATCAATCAATCAAAACATACAACTTAATTAAAAATCAATATTCAATGAATGAATGAATGAATGAATGAATGAATGAATGAATGAATGAATGAATGAAAACTTTATTTAACAGATTGCAGAATGGGTACAATACAGTACGGCTCAATACACACAATTGTTAAGGGGATGCAGACCTGAGAAAGACGTTTGTCTTGTTTCCATCAGGGTCCCCCATTTTCAATTCATATAGACATTTATGACATACACAACATACATGACATTATGGCATAGGGACATATAGGTATTTAGTACTGATACATTTGTGACATAAACGGTATTCAAATATACAGTACTGTTACCCCTAGATCCTGACAGAGTATATACATATGATGGGGAGGGGACTGTACATTAGGAGGGGGTGGGTGGGTGGGAGAGAAATATACATACGGCGGGGAGGGAATATATACATGCGGTGGGGAGGAGACTCCTATTAGGAGGTGGTGGGGGTTTTGGGCATTTACGGTGGCCAGTTTCGAATTGCAGCCTCCCGTAGGTGCTCTTTAAGAGCGGTTTTGAATGTGGGTAGGGATTCACATTCCTTTACAGCTTTGGGTAGGGCGTTCCACATTGATGTGGCATAATTGCTAAACGTATTTAGTCCCTTGTTTGAGCCGAATCTGGGTTTAACATGATTTGTTGAGCTTCCTCTGGTGTAGTGGTTGTGGTATTCACTGACCTTTGGGAAGTATTTTGACATGTACACCTTAGTCGTATAGTGTATCTTGTAGACCAGGCCCATTGCAAGTTGCTGTACTCTGTCGTCTACTCTAAGCCATCCTAGCCATCCAATACTGGTTTAAACTCCATCCATACACATACTTTAACAGGTGTTCTGAATAGCACTATTCTCAGTAGTAGTACTCATTTATATATCTTATTATATCCAGTTTAATCACACATACATTGTATATCACTATTGCACCTCACTTACATTTGCACAAACTTATTTCCCTTGTACTGTACTTGTGCTGTATAATGATAATACATTTATTTTTAATCTAATCTGATCAGAAAAATCTGAAAGATCTGATGTCAGGGGGTCCAATTTGTGTGTAATAATGCTACTATTTGTATACATTTATGACTATATCCAGCCAAGGCTAAATGTAGCCTAGAAAGGCTTTATTCAATTCAGCGACTGGACCGAGTTAAAATATAAACACATGTGGTTAAGATTTTAGAACAAAGTTGATCATAAATATGATTCAAGGCTAATTTGACCACAGGAACCTCACAAGGCCTTTTAGTATATTATTGGGCTAAACTATATTGTGACTTCACCCCAGACTCTGGTCCAGCTTCAAGTGCTTCAACGGTCTAATCCTCGTGACTTAAAGTGGCACCATGAAATGTTGCAAATGATTTTAATATCCGATACTAATTGTTATTAAACTCACCTGAACTTTGGGGTCACTCGTGGTCAGAGATTAGTAAATAGTTGTTTTATGTTTTTATTAATATGAACTATTGTAAGCTCACTGTTTGGGACGCTGTTTAAAGTAAAGTCTGAGAGCCTATTCGGGGGGGGGGGGGGGGGGGGGGGGGGTCATTGAAGTGATGCAACACAATCAAACCTTAATCTGACTGTATGAAACAACAAGAATTAAATGAAAATGAAACAGGAACTGATGTTGAGTTTCAAAGAATAGAATAGAATTCCTTTATTGTCATTGTATTAATTACAATGGAATTTAGGCATGACTGCCGAGCAGATCTTTCAAATACAATTTGACTCGGAGGACGATGGCAAAATATCCCAAAAGAAAAAATGTGTACAGCTTGTGTGTGCAGTTGTGCACACATGCACACATTCCACACAGATTCCCAATTATCTATTGACACGTACGCATATTTATATTGAATAATAGGAGTTTGAGAATGGGATATTGCACACAGTAAGTGTTTCAAATGTTGCACATAAAAAATAATATAGTAAATAGCGTCTGTCTACCACCGCAGATACACTGGTATCGAATCCGGCTGTCAGCGGTGCCTCCGGCTTGGCCGGTCGTCATACTGGCACAATTGGCAGAGTCAGCGGGAGGGAAGCCGGTGGGGGGTAATCTGGTCGTTGTAAACAGCGACTCCTACAGGTCGGTCAGGGCGCCTGCACAGCGAGGGAGGGAAATGGTGAAGGTAGTGTGACCTCCCACGCGTTACACTTCACCAATGAGAGTCCTCGCTGTCAGGTGAAAAGAGGTTGCTGGCTGTCTCCTATGTATCGGAGGAAGCAGGACTCCCTAGACCGGCCAGTGGGGGGCACATGCGCGCAATGACCAGGAAGGGGAGGGGGGAATTGGCATAACGACTAAATTGGGATGGGAGGAAAAATACAGAAAATAGGAGGAGAAAAAGTGGATCAAATAGTATTCAACAGATAAATGTCAATGATTGCACAAAATGAGTATTGCACTGGAGTAGAGGAGGTGCAGCATTCCACTGTCGCACCATCTGAAATTGCACATAGGCATTGTCATAGGCAGTGACTGACGAAGCTTATTTTGTCCATTTTCCCTAATTTAAGCTGCTTATGAGCATTTTTGGCAAGTCTGTGCGCCGTTGTGGCGCGTGCCGTGCAAGCCCCCGGAGGTCTGCACGTAGTTGTGGTGCGCGCAAGCCCCCGGGTATGGACCAGTGATTTGAAATGGAACAATGACTATGAGTGCAGACAATAAATCCAGACTTTCAACTTTAATTTAAGGGTGTTTACATCCATATCGGGTGAAACATGAAGGAGTTGTAGTGCTTTTCATACATAGCCCCCCCCCCCCCCCCCCTTATTTTGGGGGAACCAAAAGTATTTGGACGATTGCCTGGCTAGCTGTCTCTTGGCTAGGTGTGTTTAAATTCATGCATGCACAACAGAGCTAACAAAAGGTCTATAGTTGATTGACATTATGCATTTGACGTCTGTTGTTGTTGTTGTTGTTGTTGTTGTTGTTGTTGTTGTTGTTGTTGTCTTTCAACAGGTGGACCAAATAAATGTCGATGCCAGTAAAGCCGGCCGTCATGAGGCTGAGAATGTGAATAAATTGCCCAGAGGTCAAAATCAACTGCTCGTTATATTGTTGAAAAGCAAGAATACACTGGTGAGCTCAGGAATTGCCAACAACCCTAGGGGCGGCTGGGTAGCGCAGTGGACTAAGCACTCGCCTACCACCGCAGAGAGACCCTGGGATCGAATCCAGCTGTCAGCGGTACCTCCGGCTTGG
Source organism: Notolepis coatsorum (assembly GCF_963971535.1). Lineage (NCBI taxonomy): Eukaryota > Metazoa > Chordata > Actinopteri > Aulopiformes > Paralepididae > Notolepis > Notolepis coatsorum. The sequence goes on along the minus strand of NC_140175.1, from coordinate 11,838,223 downwards.
TCAGTCGTCCCTACTAACACAATTGGCAGTGTTAGCAGGTGGGAAGCAGGTGGGGTTTGTGGCCTGGTCGTTGTAAACAGCGACTCCTACAGGTCGGTCGGGGCGCCTGTTCAGCAGGGAGTGGATCTCGGGGAAATAGCATGAACCTCCGCACGTGTTACGTTCCCCCTCCTCGGAAAAAAGCTCCTTATCCAAAGCGTAGCACCTCACATGTGAAACATGGTGGAGGTAGAGGTATGGCTTGGGCCTGTATGGCTGCCACTTGTGCTCAATGATGATGTCACTGCTGATGGCGGCAGCAGGATGATGAGGTATACATCTTGTCTGCTCAGATCCAGACGAACGCATCAAAACTTCTTCTTCTTCTTCTTCTTCTTCTTCTTCTTCTTCTTCTTCTTCTTCTTCTTCTTCTTCTTCTTCTTCTTCTTCTTCTTCTTCTTCTTCTTCTTCTTCTTCTTCTTCTTCTTCACAACAAGGGGGTTCTTCTTCTGTAACTTCTGGATCTGAGCTCTAATCTGGTGTTGGCTGGACGGAGAACCGGTGTTGTAAGTAGGAGAAACACAATGTACATTTCTGTCTTTTCGTATGTTGACAACGAGAAAATCATACTGGCCTTATCCTTACAGTTTATGTTAAAATGTCCAATTATCTTTGGTCCCCTAAAATAGAGGGGAGGGGGGGGGGGTTATAAAAAAGGGCTACAATTCCTATACCCAGTTCACCCGATGTGGATGTAAACACAGTCAAAGTAACACTGAACGTCTGACCTTTAACCTCATAATCATGCGGCACGGTGGTGTAGTGGTTAACACTGTCGCCTCACAGCCAGAAGGTCCAGGGTTCGATTCCCGCTTGGGGACCAGGTTTCCATGATGCCAGGTACCCAGGTGGGGTATCTCTCAGGACTTTCTGTGTTGAGTTTGCATGTTCTCCCCGTGCTCGCAAGGGTTTCCCCCCCGATAAGATAAACCCAATGGAAAAACATGCACAACAACAGATCGCTAACGCTGTGGCGTCCTTGACGAAGACGGACAGGAGCACTTGGATTGGTCCCCTGGCGCGGCTCACGCTGACGCCTGTCTGCTCCCGGCTGCCCTTGGGGGGGAAGGACGACGGGATGGGTTAAGCGCAGAGACGAATCGCATCGGCGATCCTACAGAGACAGTGCGTGTGTGTGTGTAGGATAATTGCGTGCCAATTAAAGACCTCTGAGCAGGTCCTGCATTATTATTATTGTTCCATTTCAAATCCAATGTGCTGACATTGGATTGAACAGAACATGTTTCAGTGTCCAAATACCTATCTGTGAAGTTCCTCCATAGAGAGATATATAGAGAGATCTGTGTCTGGTGGCGAGCCTGGCAATGTAGGCCACTCTCATTTCTGTCATCTACCCGTTAAAAAAGACAAGGCGATGGATAGAGATATAATATTTTTGATGTTTTCTAATCATTGTTTATTAAAGACCTCCATCCCATGAGTGAATTTGAAGCAGGTCGCAGTTATGGTATTATATAATAGAATACCTTATAGCTAATTCAGTTTATGGCCGATGGGGACATTAACGTGTGTTGTCGGGCCTTACAAATAAATTTTATTTGATTTGATTTATGAACCATTGATTATGAAACTGAACTAGATGTTTTACTCTGAACCTATGTGAGCAAAATGTGGATTCATTCATACATTCCACTGATGCCTGGCCGTTTCTTTTCACGGCGAATATTTGGAGACAAATCTTGAACTTTACCTGTCTCGCTTTCTATTGGTTGACGGTTGACCTCAGCTCCTGACGTAACTTGGCTTTCGATGTTTGTTTATTTTGAGGTGATTGAGTGAGGCTAATCGACACAGGCTACGTCCGCAAAGCTGCCAAGAGTGGCGATTTCCTAACGACGTGATTAGGATTTACAGGATGAACAGTATTTCAGCTCCAGGAGTATTTATCCAGTTCGGCATTAATATTTGCCCTCTGGACCCACGGGGTACGACTCTAGAGTCTCCATGTATGTCGGCTACTGATGCCTGGCTCGCAAACACGCATGCGTGAGTCCGGCTTAGGCTTTCCTAATTTTTATGTTTTCTAATCATCACTACCTACTCACTACCTACCTCGTACCTACCCATATATAGGGATTGATTGATTGAAAATTGTATTAACATATTGCAGAATGGGTACACTACAGTACAGCTCAATACATATATATATATATACACATTTATATTTACCACATATCCATATCTGTCTGAATATACCTGCATATAATCCTTCTTTATACCTACTTATACATATAACCCATTATAACTCTGTATGTACAAATACAATAGTGCTGTATATACTGTATATACATATATATATTTAAATTGACCACATATATATCCATATCTGTCTGAATATACCTGCATATAATTCTTCTATATACCTACTTATACACCTGCATATGACCCATATAACTCTGTATGATAGCATGTACAATAATGCTGTATCGTATACATATATTTATTCCTACCGTATATATATATATATATATATGGGTGGCTACGTGGCATAGTGGGCAAGGCGCTCGCCACGAATGTTGAGACGCTGGGCTCGCCTGTTCGAGCCCAGCGCTCCACATTGCTTTCAGTTTAGCTGGTCGTTCATACTAATACACATTGGCCGTATTAGGGGGTGGGAAACTGATGGGTGGGGATTGGGCGTTGTGGACAGCGAGTCCTACAGGTCGGTTGGTGCGCCTGCGCAGTAGAATCAGGAAGTGTCGGGGGCAGCGTGAGCCTCCCACGCGTTACTCCTCGCCACTGAGAGATCGAGCTGCGCAGGTGAAAAGATGCGACTGCTGTTACCTCAAGTACCGGAGGGGACTCGTGCTATGTATGACTTAGTCCACATTGCAGCCGGCTTGTGGGAGGCAAGAAACAGCGTTCGTGACAGGGGAGGGTTGAATTGGATGATACGAAAATTGGGATGGGAGAAAAATATAGAAAATGGGAGAAAAAGTGGATAAAAAAATATATATATATATATATATATATCTGTCTGTATATACCTACATATAATCATTTTACATATGTGTAGAATGATACTATATCTATACCTGTATATATCCCTTACCTAATCTTACTAGTTACGCTGCTGGCCAGTATAACTTACTACCATAGTGTCTTTATACCTGTATCACTGTACATATTAATACTACAACTGTGTACATCTGATAGCACTATTACTCAGTAGTACTAATTTATATATTTTATGCCCAGTTTAATCACCTGTACATTGTATATTACTATCATACTTTACTGTTACATTTGCACTCTGGTTGGATGCCAAACTTATTTTCATTGTGCTGTATAATGTCAATACATTTTAATCTAATCTAATCTATTCTAATAATTATTTATTAAAGAGCTCCATCCCAATTAGTGAATTTGAAGCAGGTAGCTTTAATAATTCTTGCAGTTATGGTATTATTAAACAGAATACCTACTTATAGCTAATTCAGTTCATTAACCAGAATCAGAATCAGAATCAGATTATGAAACTGAACTATATGTTTTATTCTCTCTGAATAGAGATTATGTGAGCAAATTATGTGATTTATTATATTATTATTATTATGTGAGCAAAATGTGGAGTTATACATTTCACTGATGCCTGGTAGTTGGTGTCATATTTGGAGACAACCTTGAACTGTTCAAATCTTAGCTAATGATGCTAATGATGGAGCATCGCCGTCGGTTGTGTGATAGTAAAGGGCTAACCTTCTGTATTGTCACAGTGAAAGGGTTAACCGGCTGTCGTGTGGCAGTGAAAGGGTTAATATTGAGAAGAGGTAAATGTGTCCCCCTCAATAAATATATCTAATATGAACGACAACCCCCTCCCCAAAAGAGGTACTGTAAAAAGAAACAATTGGGTCAAAACATTTATATATCCTTCTTACTGTAACTATATTAATTTCAGACACCCCTACAGGGCCGTACCATCAGACAGACACCCCTACAGGACCGTACCATCAGACAGACACCCCTACAGGACCGTACCATCAGACAGACACCCCTACAGGGCCGTACCATCAGACAGACACCCCTACAGGACCGTACCATCAGACAGACACCCCTACAGGGCCGTACCATCAGACAGACACCCCTACAGGATTTTACCTGTTTCACTCTCTATTGGTTGACGGTTGACCTCATGTTCCTGATGTAACTTGGCTTTCGATGTTTGTTTATTTTGAGGTGATTGAGTGAGGCTAATCGGCATAGGCTACGTCTACAAAGCTGCCAAGAGTGGCGATTTCCTAACAACGTGATTAGGATTTGCAGGATGAACAGTATTTCAACTCCAGGAGTATTTATCCAGTTCATTAGTCGCCTAATCTCCCGTAGACTGTGTTGCCCACATAATCTATCTTTCTGCCCACACAGAAAATCTGAAATATCTTTAACTTTATTGTTCTTTTGCTAGTCTTGAAGCAGCCTTAAAGAGCCAGAAATTAACTGAGAAATGTTTTAAGGGATGCAGGAAACATGTGACCTTGAGAGATTTCAACATTGTTAAAGGTGCTGTAAGCGGTATTTCTTTGTTCAAATAAGTGTTAAATAGCTCTACATTCCTACAGCCATCACTGAGGTCGAGTGTCTGGTCAGTAACATGGGTCTCCCAGTCGCTCCGCTCTGCAGTAAACACAATTTTTTTTCTGGTATCCCATTCCCACTTTATCCAATCAGGAGAGAGAACCCTAGATATATTTATTTTTATTTTAATTTTTTACTTATTTCAAGAAATCTTTGTCTGATTTGCTGGCAGATTATTTGACTTGTTTCAAGCACATATTTGTTTTTATTTCTTATTTTTTTCACTACCACACTACCAAATGGTTAACCCTTTCACTGCCACATGACAAAGGGCTAACCCTTTCACTACCACACTACAGAAGGTTAACCCTTTCACTACCACACTACAGACGGTTAACGTCTGTAGTGTGGTAGTGAAAGGGTTAACCCTCTGTAGTGTGGTAGTGAAAGGGTTAATGTCCCACCGTCATGTTGTCCGCCTCGCAACAGAGAGACAGGATTCAGGTTTAAAAAAAATAATAATAATAATCGATGAAATGCAGGGCGGCTGAGTGGCGCAGTGGGCAAGGCGCTCGCCACTAACGCAGGATATGCTGGGTTCGAGCCCAGCTCTCGCCGTTGCTTCCGGCTTGGCTGGTCGTTCATACTAACACAATTGGCAGTGTTAGGGGTGGGAAGCCGGTGGGTGGGGATCGGACGTTGTGGACAGCGACTCCTACAGGTCGGTTGGTGCGCCTGTACAGCAGAATCAGGAAGCAACCGGGGCAGCGTGAGCCTCCCACGCGTTACTCCTTGCCACTGAGAGATCGTGCTGTGCAGGTGAAAAGATGCGACAGCTGCCTCCTCGTGTACCGGAGGGGACACGTGATGCAAGGCTTGGTCCACACTGCAGCCGACCAGTGGGAGGCATGGTCTAACAACGTTCGAGACAGGGGAGGGGAGAATTGGATAATACGAAATTGGGATGGGAGAAAAATAGAAAATGTGGAGAAAAAGTAGATAAAAAAAAAGAAATAGTAGATGAAATGGCCCTATTTTAATAAGCGGATTTGCAGCTCAAGTGTGCTCAAGTAAAAACGACCAGACGCATAAAGCTGTTGTTCTTGGAACACAGATGCGACTAGAAGAATGCGCTCGGTGGAATGCAGGCCTCTGCCAGGGCTTAGCGGTCTCCCCACTCTGCCCTTACTTTCACACTCCACACTTCACGGGGCGGACGGCAGAAGTTCGAGCGGCCTGCACTGCCAGGCTCAACAGGCCCGGGCAGTGAATCAACAAACGGTGATACGACTAACTGATCAGGAAATAATACTCATTTTAATATTTTAGGTTTGACCTTTGATTGGCCGTGCTAGAGGAAGGGGTCATGGGGTCAACCGAAAATGTCTTCCTCTATGGGTCATCGTGAATGTTCACAGCAAATTGTACGGCAATCTGGCCCTAACCTTTCAGTGTGTCCCGACGGTGGAGCTACTGTACTCATTTATATATCCTACACCCAGTTTAATCACCTGTACATTGTATATTATTGTTGCACTTTACTGCTATACATTTGCACTCTGTTTGGACGCCAAACTTATTTTCGTTGCACTGTACTTGTGCTGAATAATGACAATACATTTGAATCTAATCTAATCTAAACATTTGGGATCTGAATCCCCCTCCTCATCATGGCCTACATTTCACTTCTCACCAATCATGCAGCAGAATAATAATAACGTCTTCAAACCTACACGAGCCTGCTTGCTTCGATCTGTCATGAAGCTCACTGACGACATAATACATGATAAATGGGGGCCTGAGCATAACCTCCATGATGTGTTTCTCAGTAGTACGTGGGGTGGAGTGAGTCAGGGGTCGTGTGATTGGTTTAAAGTCCTGGGGGAGTGAGTCAGGGGTCGTGTGATTGGTTTAAAGTCCTGCGGTAGTGAGTCAGTGGTAGTGTGATTGGTTTAAAGTCCTGCGGTAGTGAGTCAGGGGTTGTGTGATTGGTTTAAAGTCCTGGAGTAGTGAGTCAGGGGTCGTGTGATTGGTTTAAAGTCCTGTGGTAGTGAGTCAGGGGTCGTGTGATTGGTTTAAAGTCCTGAGGGAGTGAGTCAGGGGTCGTGTGATTGGTTTAAAGTCCTGAGGTTAGTGAGTCAGGGGTTGTGTGATTGGTTTAAAGTCCTGAGGGAGTGAGTCAGGGGTCGTGTGATTGGTTTAAAGTCCTGAGGGAGTGAGTCAGGGGTCATGTGATTGGTTTAAAGTGTGTTTGGTCGGTACAGTAGGTGTCCGGGTGCCAGACAGTGGAGGAGTGGGGGGGGGGGACAGGGACGTGGGGGGCTGCTACTGGTAATGTGGTCCTTTGTGCCTTCCGTGCTTAGGGTTCTACCCCCTGCTGTGTGGTGGTGGCAAGCCATGGTCCGTGACGTCACCCCACACAACACAACCACACGCCACAGAGAGAGAGAGAGACGGAGAGATGGAGAGACCGGAGAGACGGAGAGACAGAGAGAGGTTTTGTCCGGAAGCTTCTTTGTGCCTCTTTGTTATTCTTGTTTATTTGTTTGTTTGTCTTTGGCGTCTCCGTAATGAGGGGGTCGAGGGTCGCGGCCCGTCCCGTCCACAGTGATGACAGCGAGGGGTCTGGAGAATAGAAAAGCTTCCAGGTCAATAGTACCGAGCAAAAGGCCCGGCTGTGTCTGTGTCGCCAGATCACACGCAACTCACGCTCTCAGTCGCTCCGGGTTCCACACACAGCATGCGAAGCCGGTCTGTGTGATGAATTCTACCCACAGCTTCGACTCTGCTAGATGAATCATGCTGCTCACACCATCTACTGGTCACAGCGGTGTAATGTTCCTGGCCTTGGTGATGACTGGGAGAGAATTGATTGATTGATTGAAAACTTTATTAACAGATTGCAGAATGGGTACAATACAGTACAGCTCAATACACACAATTGTTAAGGGGATGCAGACCAGAGAAAGACTTTCGTCTTGTTTACATCAGGGTCCCCCATTTTCAATTCATCATAACATATATGACATACATGACATACAGATAGACAGTACTGCTACATGATCATCTATACATTTATGACATACCAGATTTGCAAATACAGTACTGTTTGTGATACAGAAGGAGTCCAGAAAAGAGAGTATATACATTTGACGTAGAAACTGTACATTGGAGGGTAGGTGGTTGGGGGGGGGACTGTACATTGGAGGAGGTTGGGTGGGTGGGGTGGGACACTGTACAACTGTACAAGCAAAACTGTACATTGGAATATTGACAAAACCATACTTGGTCATTTACTGTACATTGGGGGGGGGGGGGGGTTGTGTTAGGACATTTACAGGGGCCAGTTTCGAATTGCAGTCTCCCGTAGGTGCTCTTTGAGAGTGGTTTTGAAAGTGGGTAGTGATTCACATTCCTTTACAGCTTTGGGTAGGGCGTTCCACATTGATGTGGCATAATTGCGAAACGTGTTTAGTCCCTTGTTTGAGCCGAATCTGGGTTTAACATGATTTGTGGAGCTCCCTCTGGTGTTGTGATCGTGGTATTCACTGACCTTTGGGAAGTATTTTGACATGTACATGGGTACCTTAGTGGTGTAGTGTATCTTGTAGACCAGGCCCATTGCAAGTTGCTGTACTCTGTCGTCTACTCTAAGCCATCCTAGTTTGTCAAAGTGGGCAGGGGTGAGGTGGGTTCTAGGAGTAAGGTCAAGCAGTAGTCTGACTAGTTTGTTTTGAGATGTTTGTAATCTTGTTTTTAGTGCCTTTGAGGTGCTTTGGTACCATGAGGTGCAAGCATAGCCGCAGTACCCTTGAATGAGTGCTCCTGCCAGAGTCTTCAGGGTATTCTTGTTTACTGGGAGAGAAGTAGAACATGCTTGAGACTTGAGTGGATGGATGATGTAGCCAATAAAAAAAAACAGCCACAATGGTTGCTGATGTTCACGGAGGAGATAAAATTGGGAACGAGGTTACCAGTTGATACAATGTTGCATTAATAAAAGGCGATTTATTGCTCAGTTTGTTTTGTTTCCAATAAACACTAAGATACGATACCATAAGCTATGATAAGATAATCCTTTATTGATCCCCTTGGGGGAAATTCAGGCATCATAGCAGCATGGGGGAGGGGAGGTACAGGTAATGGCAGGATAATGGCAGTAGAAGACATAAATATAGGCAATACAATTATAGTACAGTATAGGTAAAAATAGGCAGTGTAAACAATATAATTAACTCTGAATATACGCATCTGAGCAAGTAGGCAGTGTGATCACAGGTGCAGATGAGGGTCTGTCTGCCTGTCATGTCCTACCTCTGTGACAGTAACATCCAAATAATAGACTAAAACAAAATGCAACATGAATTTACTTCAAATCAAATAACCCGACATGGTCAAAGACGTGTATGCTTCCTCCAACTAGCAACACCTGAGTCAAACAAAAAACCCTGATTATATTGACCCCTGACCTGTGACCCCATGACCTGTGACCCAATGACCCCATGACCTGTGACCCCATGACCGTGGCACCGTGGCAAGTGGTGGGAGGTTTACAAAACAGCAGAAATAAAAATATGACACACATGGCTCTTAGATGATGCATTTGGTGCCCTGTTCACATAAGTCAAGTTAATGTGAGTAGAGTTGATTATTATGGAATGTTTTTGACGTTATAAATAACATCTTTAACACTTTCAGTGCCAACGACGAGATTTCTCGTTAGTTCATGCCAACCGTTGAGTGCCAGCCGACGAGAGATCTCGTTTTTAATCGTTATTTTTTTATTATCAATTTCCATTCATTTTTCATCAATCTAGGATTGAATGAAACGCATGGAGAAAAAAAAGTCCTGCTTCCACATTTAACTTGTCAGACAAGTAACCGGAGACAATCTAAGTCATTGTCTACCACCAGAACAGCGGAGAATAGGTGTTCCCAGTACCCAGCGTTGGATAAATAAACGCGATCGATATTTGGAATGGCAATCAGGAATTGGAATAATCTTTTTGGAGAACATCTGATCTGAGGTAAGGAATCTATTTGACCAGTCTTGGGATAATATTTTCACCTATATATCTGTTTCGACAATGTTGACTGCAAACAAGTCATTGATAAGCGACGGCCATATTAGACACATAGCCATAATTTAAAGGGGAACTATCTTATAAATAGCCTTTTTCAGTGTTTAATTCATTTTACATCGACAAGACGAGATCAAATGCAGACGCAGTTCTGTTCTGTCGCTCCCGCTGTCATCGCCGGCAGCTTCGCCGGCAGCCGGCAGGTGTGTCTGATTGGCTGCACTGATGCAGTGTGTGTCAGTGGGCTTGATTGCTACAGCTGCGAACAGCGGTCATTATTGCTCGGCAGAGGTCCGTTATTGAGTAATAACGGACCTCTGACGAGCGCTATTGACCAATCACAATCAAGCATTTCGGCGAATGTTAAAACAAAATAAAGTTATTATTATGTGTGTGGATTGATTGCACTGATGCAGTGTGTGTCAGTGGGCTTGATTGCTCCAGCTGCGAACAGCGGTCATTATTGCCAATAATCACCGGTGATTATTGCGCGTTGCCAATGGCAGTGGTCAGTTATCGAAAAATTATTCACCGCTGTCAGGGGCTATTGACCAATCACAATCAGGCATTTCGGCGAATGTGAAAACGCCATGTAATAATTCGAATTAATGATTTAGGACGATTTTCAAAAGATTTTTTTTTTTTTTTTTTTTTAAATAGTCACCTTTTATTTTGCATGCACAAGTTAAGAAGCTTGGAATTAAAGGATAGAGTAACTCCCTGGGTTTCACCTGACCTAGCAGCTTCATTCAGAGGAAGGAATATAGTCTGCTGAGCTCACTTGCCAGATGCTTTGGAGATTTGGGATGAGCCCGAATGTGAATTTGAGAAAGCACATATAATGCAATGGATACAGATATATATATTTTTTTTATACTTGAATATTGCTTGTTATTATCAGGGGGAGAGAATCTATTTTTATGTTATGTGCACAATGTGCTCTGCCTATGCAATCAATCAATCAATCAATCAATCAATCAATCAATCAAATGTATTTATATAGCACGTTTAAACATGACGCTTGTCAACCAAAGTGCTTCACATAGCTAAGCTACTGTAAGAACAAAGAAAAGTATAAAAAAAAAAAAAAAAAAAATCAACTGATAGACAAAGGAAAAACAGAACAACACGTCAACAAGTACGGCAAGAGTCAAAGTGAGTCAGGGAAGGCCAGGCGATATAGGTGGGTTTTGAGTTTTGATTTAAAATACTCGATGGAGGGGGCAGATTTAATGGACATGGGGATGCTGTTCCAGAGGTCAGGGGCTGCAACTGCAAAAGCACGTCCCCCCCCTAGACTTGAAGTTAGACCTACGGGTGGTTAGGAGACCCTTATCAGCCGATCTGAGGGCCCTGACGTTGGTATAGGCTATAGGGGGTGAGGAGGTCTGCTAGGTAAGCAGGGGCCTTACCATTTAGGGCTTTATAAACCAATAAGAGGACCTTGAAGTCTATTCTAAAGCGCACCCGGAGCCAGTGGAGGGAGGCAAGTACAAGGGTGATGTGAGCTCTCTTCCGGGTACCTGTGAGCAGTCTAGCGGCAGCGTTTTGGGGGAGTTGTAGACGGGCTATCATGGTATGCAGTTACCAGTCATCTAAGCCAGATCTCTGTCTTTAAAAATGCATTGAAAATCGATGATAATATAAACGGCAACAACTCGGTTTAGTAGTTAACTTTAGGTTTTGTTTTGTGGGGCGTTGCTGTTTTGTTTGGGGGGTTTGCAGAGCTCACTATTCCACCCGTCATGTGTAGTGATTCCATGATGTTAACCCTCCCTGGTCCGTTGTGTAACTGTTTGAACTGATTTGTATCGGTTTGGGTTGTATTTTCTTTTTACAATATTTGTCTTACCTTTTTCTAGAAAGTAATCTGTTTGAATTATTTGTCGTGAATGAACTGTAATCTCTCAACACGGTTGCAAATGAGGGCAACTCAATTATCTTATAGGACAGTGTGGATTGGAGTATTGTGTTGCATTGTATGTATATTGTTGGCCTCTGTGCCATTCACCACTATTTGAGTGGGTATATATATCTTTGGCCTCTATGCCATTTGCCACTGTTCCACTGGAGTGGAACTATATATATTGTTGGCCTTATTGCTAATACCTGTGTTATCATACTGTATTTTCCCTGTTTGTTCTCCCCTACCTTTTACCCTGATTGTGTGTTGTTGTGGGTTTCATTCCCCGTTGAAATAAATATCATTTTACTTTGGAAAACGCCTTATTACTTCCTCCTACCGGGACCTGTGCTTAAAGCACGCACTGGACGGGCTGGCTTCACAACAGCCCGCTCCAGGTGTCATTTGTTTGGTCATCAGACCTTTGGTTGTGACAGGAATGTTAAAGGACTACTTTGTCTTTGTATATATTTTTGTCAGAATAAATCGCTGCCAGCAGAGCAATAGAATAGAATATAAATACTTTTATTATCCAGAGGGAAATTTGACAAATAGATAACTGGCTGAATAGATAATAACGTTTCTTATCTCTCCATCATTCACAGACCCACAGCGCTCTCTTGCCTGTGGATCACTTGTGCCGACTCAGATTCCCCTAGATCTGAGGCCGGTAACACATATCTGCACCTTGACTTATTTACACTGCCTACTTGCTCAAAAGCACATACTCAGAGTTAATTATATTGTTTACACTGCCTATTTTAATTTATTATTACTTCCCCACTGTACTATAATTTTATGACCTGTATCATGACTTCTACTATCACCATGTACCTCCCCTCCCCCATGTTGCTATGATGCCTGACTTTCCCCAAGGGGATCAATAAAGGAATCTATCTATTCTATAGGATAGGATAGGATATCTTTTTATTAATCCCTCACAGGGAAATTCAAGTGACATACACATACAGCTCATCATCTCCTTAAACAGTCATCGTTTCACATTTCATTATCTATCTATATCTCTCTCTATATCTATCTAACTAACTAACTAACTAACTAACTAACTAACTAACTAACTAACTAACTAACTAACTAACTAACTAACTAACTAACTAACTAACTAACTAACTAACTAACTAACTAACTAACTAACTAACTAACTAACTAACTAACTAACTAACTAACTAACTAACTAACTAACTAACTAACTAACTAACTAACTGGATTCCGACACCTGACTCCCTCTCTGCTGGTGTTGTGATGTGTCTGCTTCACCACATGGTGGCAGTCTTACACATGTATACACTCATTTGGCTGCTGTCCCCCCTCTTCCCTGCAGATGGCGTCAGAGTTTCAAGTTTACCATTCTCTACATTCATTCATATTAGAGTTAAATGTATTGTCATCATACAGCATACTGTACAAGTACTGTACAAAGCAAGAGTGTAAATGTAACGGTAAAGTGCAATAGTAAAACACAATGTACAGGTGATTAAACATAAATAGCATAGTAGTATAGACATAAATAGCATAGTAGGTAGTAATATAGGCAAGGTAGATTCCTTAATAGTAGAAGTGCATACTAGTCAAATTCTGTTGATTGATGGTGGTAACATTGTTCCCTATGAGAGGCCCTGCCCTCCTGGCAATAACCCCCCCCCCCCCCCCCCCCCCCGCCACCCCCCCTTCTCCTGTACCTCACATGGACCAATCGAGTCAGACCTGTTTCCCCAACCCCCTCCAATGTACAGTAAATTACCTAGTATGGTTGTCAATATTCCAATGTACAGTTTTGCTTGTACAGTTGTACAGTGTCCCCCCCCCCAACCCCTCCTACCCACACCCCCCCCCCCCCCCCCCCCACCCAACCCCACCCAACCTCCTCCAATGTACAGTTTTTACGTCAAATGTATACACTCTCTTTTCTGGACTCTCTTTTGTATCACAAACAGTACTGTATTGGCAAATCTGGTATGTCATAAATGTATAGATGTAGCAGTACTGTCTATCTGTATGTCATATATGTTATGATGAATTGAAAATGGGGGACCATGATGTAAACAAGACGAAAGTCTTTCTCTGGTCTGCATCCCCTTAACAATTGTATGTATTGAGCCGTACTGTATTGTACCCATTCTGCAATCTGTTAATAAAGTTTTCAATCAATCAATCAAACCTATTTTACAGTTTTACTGAGAATGACTGCAGTCATATGAAATCAATTTGCCTCCGTTGTTTCTCCCACCAACAGAGTTAAAAGCCCAATCCATGACTCCAGTAGGCCTGTGTACAGTAACCACCACAGGCTTTGTTTACACGTGATTTAGCTAAAGAAAGACCATTTGATTTACTTCAAAATGTAACCACCAAGCCTATCTGAGCCTTTTATTTAAATAAAAGGTCTGGCATCACGTGACAATTTAACATGACTTTTGAAAAAGGGATTATTATTTTCATTGGTAATGTTTGTAAACATTACATAACATATACACTCTCTCGACAGACACTGTAGCGCTCAAAGTTTCAACACTTTGATGAACATTGTTACTCAGCTGCTAGTTGTGCCCTCTTCCCACTGACTCACACAGAACTTGTAAAGCCGCTTTGGATAAAAGCTAAATGACTAAATGTAAATGTAAACACAGGAGAGAGAATATCTAGACATGCTGAGTTATGACTAAGAGAGCGTTTTTTTAAAAAGCGTGTTTTCCATCTATACGTCAGACTCTGTGAGGGCATAATGCACAAAGTATACACAAATACATGATGGAGTGTAGCTTTTAAGCCATCTATCACCTAGCAGCAGGTCTGTAGACACTTGACTGTTATCATCACGCCTGGTGAGGGAGGGAGAGAGAGAGAGAGAGAGAGGGGGGAGAGAGAGAGAGAGAGAGAAGAGAGAGAGAGAGAGAGAGAGAGAGAGAGGGAGAGGGAGAGGGAGAGGGAGAGGGAGAGGGAGAGGGAGGGAGAGAGGGAGAGAGTGGGAGAGAGAGTGGGAGAGAGAGAAAGAGAGAGAGGGAAAGAGAGAGAGGGAAAGAGAGAGAGTGGGAGAGAGAGAAAGAGAGAGAGGGAAAGAGAGAGAGGGGAAAGAGAGAGGGGAGGGAGACAGAGAGACAGAAAGACACAGAGAGAGACAGAGAGAGAGGGGGAGGAGAGAGAGAGCGAGAGAGAGAGAGCGACAGACAGAGAGAGAGGGGGAGGAGAGAGAGTGAGAGAACTAGGAACGATGGTCAACAACACGCAACTCAAACTTACCTGCAAACAAAGTTGCGCATCGCTCGGATAAAGAAACGGGCGACAAAGAAAGTTCTTTTGAGAAAAACCCACCAGTGATTATTATTATTATAGTAGAGAAGCAGAAAGAAAGGAGGGACATTTTCGGAGAGAGAGACGGAGAGAGAGAGACGGAGAGAGAGAGAGAACTCAGGTAAGCCGACTCGCTACGGATCCTCAAGCTGTTTCGCATCTTCAAAAAAGTAAACTTGAGAAATGGAGACTATCTAGATAACTTCTGAAACGTATATATATATATAGGCTACGCTACATTAATTGCATTCGGGTATGCTATGTAGGCAGCATATTCATAAAAAGCCTCGAACATACATGTGTCCAAATTCGCACAACTTTTTATTTTAATTTCTTATGTATTAGAATATGATTTCAGTGGTGCCCCGCATGTACTAGTACTGTCACACATAAAACATGTCAACACTGTATGAATGATCCTATGGACTCATGCTTTAGTCATGATGATGCTGATGAGGTTCCCAGGCCTGTCGAGGACTGAATTGATTGATTGATTGATTTAAAATGTTATTAACAGATTGCAGAATGGGTACAATACAGTACGGCTCAATACACACAATTGTTAAGGGGATGCAGACCAGAGAAAGACTTTCGTCTTGTTTACATCAGGGTCCCCCATTTTCAATTTAATTCAGTGTTGTTGACTGACTCCATCCTCTTTGCCACTTAGTCATCTTCTGATTAATTTAATATAATAATATGTCTCGCCGCGATGTCGACTCGTCTTATTCTCAGCTACTGTCTACGACCCTAATGCATTAATTGTTAATAAAGGTCGTTGGTTCCGTTTGGTCTGGAGGATAAGGATCAGTGTTTGAGTTGCCGAGCGGGGTGATGGTAACAAGTAACAACAACCATTGTGCTGCATGTTCATTATTGATCTGAGGCCCGCTGTCACTTACTCACTTCCTTGTATGAGAAGCTCTTTATCCCGCTGCTCCCTCTGCTCGGCCGGCAGGTTAGTTCCCAGAGTGTCGGTGGGAGATGCATCCAGCTGCAGCCCCGCAGAACCATACTGGGCTCCTCCCACTGCCACACTGTCAGGCCCCACGCTGTCAGGCCCCTCTCTCCCAATGGCTGATTTGGGTCACGTGACCGTCACAGGCCCGCTCGCGTCTATGCCAAATACAACGCCGTTCGGTTTCCGCGTAGCCGTTTTGCGCTCTGATTGGCCGAGCGCGCGCATGCGCATGAGCCGCGACAAGCCTATCTGCCTCTGCTGCCGCTGTATGTTGGAGAACCAGCGGTCTTCCGCTCCTCCTCACTCGAGTGAGAGCAAATCCGTGCACAGCTCAGCCCTGTGTGACGCGAGCAGGAAGGAGGAGATGGGAGTCCTTCCAATCGGAATATGTTGTTTCTTTACACATATGTTGGATTATGAATGTCTTTATAGCTACAAATGAACTATTTCACTATTACACACTATTACACACTTACACTATTACACTATTACACACTATTACACTATTACACACTATTACACTATTACACACTATTACACACTTACACTATTACACTATTACACACTATTACACACTATTACACACTTACACACTATTAAGTGTGTAATAGTGTAATAGTGTAATAGTGTGTAATAGTGTAATAGTGTAAGTGTGTAATAGTGTGTAATAGTGTAATAGTGTAAGTGTGTAATAGTGTGTAATAGTGTAATAGTGTAAGTGTGTAATAGTGTGTAATAGTGTAATAGTGTGTAATAGTGTAATAGTGTAAGTGTGTAATAGTGTGTAATAGTGTGTAATAGTGTAATAGTGTAAGTGTGTAATAGTGTAAGTGTGTAATAGTGTGTAATAGTGTGTAATAGTGTAATAGTGTAAGTGTGTAATAGTGTAAGTGTGTAATAGTGTGTAATAGTGAAATCAGCCATTGGGAGAGAGGGGCCTGACAGTGTGGGGCCTGACAGTGTGGGGCCTGACAGTGTGGGGCCTGACAGTGTGGGGCCTGACAGTGTGGGGCCTGACAGTGTGGGGCCTGACAGTGTGGGGCCTGACAGTGTGGGGCCTGACAGTGTGGGGCCTGACAGTGTGGGGCCTGACAGTGTGGGGCCTGACAGTGTGGGGCCTGACAGTGTGGGGCCTGACAGTGTGGGGCCTGACAGTGTGGGGCCTGACAGTGTGGGGCCTGACAGTGTGGGGCCTGACAGTGTTGGCCTGACAGTGTGGGGCCTGACAGTGTGGGGCCTGACAGTGTTGGCCTGACAGTGTTGGCCTGACAGTGTGGGGCCTGACAGTGTGGGGCCTGACAGTGTTGGCCTGACAGTGTGGGGCCTGACAGTGTTGGCCTGACAGTGTGGGGCCTGACAGTGTTGGCCTGACAGTGTGGGGCCTGACAGTGTGGGGCCTGACAGTGTTGGCCTGACAGTGTGGGGCCTGACAGTGTTGGCCTGACAGTGTGGGGCCTGACAGTGTGCCAGTGGGAGGACCCCAGTATGGTTCTGCGGGGCTGCAGCTGGATGCATCTCAGGTGAGAGACAATAGTATCCATCTGCAGAGCCGCAGAGCACGGCGCTCTCAGGCCCGGCGGTCTGGGGCCCGCTCAGCAGCGGCGGCGCCACCCACCCAATGGCTGAATTGGAGTATTGCACTGTGCGGGCACCGCTGTGCGATCCGCGCGAGGCCAGATATCTTGAACGAATGCGTTTATTTAAACTTTAATTAACAGATTGCAGAATGGGTACAATACAGTACGGCTCAATACACACAATTGTTAAGGGGATGCAGACCAGAGAAAGACTTTCGTCTTGTTTACTGTATACATCAGGGTCCCCCATTTTCAATTCATCATGACATTTATGACATACTCAATATACAGATATAAAAATCTAATCTAATTATCTAATCTAAACTAATCATGACATTTATGACATACATATATGCAGTACTGTTACATTTGTGACATACAAGATATGCAAATATGTTTGTTTTTTTAAGTTAAGTTTACCAATTATATATATATATATATATATATATATATATATATACAGGGAACAAAATAAGCACCCGCAAAGCGCCAATGGCGGGCAGATTTGAACAAAATAGTAATGTAAAATAAAGGACAGTCGCCTTTTTAAATTTCTAACCCCGCAACGGCTCCTAGACCAGCACCACCTGTATCTGCCTGCTGTGGCTGTTTGTTTAGTTTTGCTCCGTTTGTCTCACCATGTTTTAACTTGTTTTAACCCTTTCACTGCCACACTACAAAAGGTAACCGTCTGTAGTGCGGTAGTGAAAGGGCCTTCTGTAGTGTGGTAGTGAAAGGGTTAACCGTCTGTAGTGTGGTAGTGAAAGGGTTAACCTTCTGTAGTGTGGTAGTGAACGGGTTAACCGTCTGTAGTGTGGTAGTGAAAGGGTTAACCGTCTGTAGTGTGGTAGTGAAAGGGTTAACCTTCTGTAGTGTGGTAGTGAAAGGGTTATTATGGTCATGCTTGAATCGGATACAAAAAAAAATACAGCCCATGTTTTTATTGCCCACTGTTTATTTTTGTTCTCATATTTTTATATTCAGATCTAATTTGATTGCCTATATTTATGTCTTTCTACTATTACCCTGCTGCCCACACCTGTACCTCCCCTCCCCCATGCTGCTATGATGCCTGCATTTCCCCCAATGGGATTATTCATTTTTTTTTACCTTTATTTAACCAGGTAAGTCACTAAGAACTAATTCTTATTTACAATGGAGACCTGGCAAAAGGCCCAGCCTGTCGAGGGGCAGGGGGCAGGGGGTGAAAGAAATACAGTTAAAACAGAACAAGATTAACCCTTTCACTGCCGCACTACCAAAAACGGTTAACCCCTTTCACTGCGACGATACACGAAAGGTTAACCCTTTCACTGCCACACAACGACAGCCGGTCAACCCTTTCACTGCCACACAGTGATAGGAAAGGGTTAACCTTCTGTAGTGTGGCAGTGAAAGGCTTAACGTCCTCCTGGGAACATGCCGTGTGGTTACAGCACACCAACGTCAGAATGAGCTCCCCCCTAATGGCGTTTACCTCGCGGCCGGACTCTTCTGATCTCCGCCGGGAAAACAAACAAGGGTGTAGTCGCTCCTCACTCCTCACTCAGTCTCCCGGTCGTGGTCAGCGGGCGAGGGCGGGTCTCCCACGCACGCACATGTGTGCACACAGTACTGCAGACCTTGGGGAAGGGTTAAAGGTCATAGGTTCGGAGTAAGGTGACTTCGCCGACTAAGCGTTGGGGCTAGACGAGGCTGTGGTGAAGATGATGTAACTGGGCTATAAACACAGTGATGAGTGAGTAATGGCCTCGCTCGGGTGGTTTAACCCTTTCACTACCACACCACAGACGGTTAACCCTTTCCACTACCACACTTCAGTTCAGTTTGTCAGGTACATGCAACACAGATTACAGTGTTGACATCTGTCTGCTTGAGAAAATACCATGTTCTGCAATAAAAATGATTGAAGTGAGATGAACAGACTGAACTTTATTTTATTAGATAAAACATGTTGACAAAGTTTTACTTTGCAGTTGAAAAAAGGTAATAAATCGCAATATATTGCAATATTAATATCGCAATACTCAGCATATCGCAATATATTTAGTATCGCAATACTATCGCACCGTGACTCAAGTATCGTGATAGTATCGTATCGTGAGGCCTCTGGTGATTCCCACCCCTATCTTTTTTTATTCTTTCTAGATTCAATTCACTTCCATTTACCAACAACACAGGTATTGGACATTGCACATTGGTCGTGTCCAAATACTTGATTCCAAATGTTTATAAACATTCAAAGCATTAGCGAACATTTCATAGCTTCAAGATTAAATAGTATTTTTTGAGTTGCGTCATGCCATTAGTATTTGTATCAGGGAGTCTTTCAAGCCATATAAAGGTGCTCTAACCTCTAAGCTTTTCTTTGGGTTAAAATAAGTAAAACATGTTAAAAGATTAAAAGAATAGCTCTACATTTTAACAGCCATCACTGATATAGTGTGTCTGGTCAGTAACATGAGTCTCCCAGTCCCTCCTGCTCGGAAGTAAACAGAAAATACATTTCCTGGTATCCCGTTCCCACTTTATCCAATCAGGAGAGGGAACTCCACACTGCAACAAAAAGAATATATAATAATTAAGCAAATGTGTCCTTGAAACAAGTAAACTAATCTACCAGTGCAGTGAGCAAATTTGGCTTGGCAATATCTTTTACAAATATGTAGGGTTCTCTCTCCTGATTGGATAAAGTGGGAAGGGATAGTACCAGGACATTTCTTTTTTGTTTACTGCAGAGCAGGAGGGACTGGGAGACCCATGTTACTGACCAGACACTCTATATCAGTGATGGCTGTTTACTGCAGAGCGGAGGGACTGGGAGACCCATGTTACTGACCAGACACTCTATATCAGTGATGGCTGTTTACTGCAGAGTGGAGGGACTGGGAGACCCATGTTACTGACCAGACACTCTATATCAGTGATGGCTGTTTACTGCAGAGCAGGAGGGACTGGGAGACCCATGTTACTGACCAGACACTCTATATCAGTGATGACTGTTTACTGCAGAGTGGAGGGACTGGGAGACCCATGTTACTGACCAGACACTCTATATCAGTGATGGCTGTTTACTGCAGAGTGGAGGGACTGGGAGACCCATGTTACTGACCAGACACTCTATATCAGTGATGACTGTTTACTGCAGAGTGGAGGGACTGGGAGACTCATGTTACTGACCAGACACTCTATATCAGTGATGGCTGTTTACTGCAGAGCAGGAGGGACTGGGAGACCCATGTTACTGACCAGACACTCTGTATCAGTGATGGCTGTTTACTGCAGAGCAGGAGGGACTGGGAGACCCATGTTACTGACCAGACACTCTGTATCAGTGATGGCTGTTTACTGCAGAGTGGAGGGACTGGGAGACCCATGTTACTGACCAGACACTCTATATCAGTGATGACTGTTTACTGCAGAGTGGAGGGACTGGGAGACCCATGTTACTGACCAGACACTCTGTATCAGTGATGGCTGTCAGACCCATGTTACTGACCAGACACTCTATATCAGTGATGGCTGTCAGAATGTAGAGCTATAATTAACACATCATTTCAACAACAAAAAATACCACTTTCAGCACCTTTACATATGAAAAAATATCTCCAAAACCCATCTTTTGTTGTTTTCTCTGTACCGGGGCTACCCTTTTCTCTTATAGACCAAATAGAGAAAATAGACCAAAACGGCGCAAAACTATTGCTGAAGAGCGCAGGCCGGGTGGGCGTCGATCATAAAGGAAGAACCGTCCGCTTCTCCTGCCGCTTTGGGTTGGGCTTCTGCGCCCTCCGGTGTGTCTCCGGTGTCGAACCCGCACAAACAAGCCGGTGCTTTGTTGACCTAATGGGGGCACAACCTGCTACTCGGCGCATCCTAAGACGCGGGTTATATCCTATATAATATGACACGTAAAACCACCGCTCCCAGACCCGTATCGCTGAGGGCCCCCCCCCCCCCCCCCCCGCGCGGCTGAGGGATGAGTAATAAACTTGCATGCATGCTACGAGAGCGTGAGTGAGGGGGACGGAGACACCCAAGCCTGTGGCTTCGACACCGTTCCAGTGACGGGCTGTCGTGTGGGCACAATACCTCCCAGTGGGTGAAAGAAAGGGACAGTGATATTATTGTTGTTAGACTCTCACTCGGCCTCAGGACGCCACTCGCTGGTATCACGACACCACTCTCCTCGACCGGTTCTCCAGAGAGACGTTGGAGGATTAGACCAGGTAGTTGTTGCAGTGTTGGTTGTGTGTTAACCCTTTCACTGTCACACTACAGAAGGTTAAACCGTCCGTCGGTAGTGTGATAGTAAAGGGTTAACCTTCTGTAGTGTGGCAGTGAAAGGGTTAAAACCTGCTGTTGTGTGTGGCAGTGAAAGGGTTAACCTTCTGTGTATTGTCGCAGTGAAAGGGTTAACCGTTTGGTAGTGCGCGGCAGTGAAAGGGTTAAAAGGAACACGCCAACCTTTTGGGGAATTCGCTTATTTGCCATCTATACCCTGGAGTTAGACAAGCAGATGCATACCCTTTTCTTCTCTGTGCATGCAGTAGGCAAAACCTCCTTTCTGCACTTTGCGAGGCACTAATACCTGGTCGCTATTGTTAACACATTATATAGTAAGTAATATAGTCCAAAAACAGTGTATTGTATTGTATCCTTAAAAAAATTTATTCTGCAAGAAAACAACACGTTTCAACAGTTTTCCAGTTATTTCCAAACGTCTTTGGTAACTTGTAGAAGTTAACAGAAAGGCAGCCTTTGGTCGAGAAGAAATATGACACAAATTCAGTCGTCGTCATATGATGTTCTAAAAATAATCATGTTTAATAATCGTGATTTGTGATTTCAATATCGATAAAAAAAAAATCATAATATGAAAATGAGGATATATGAGTAAAGGTAAAAGTGCACAAAATTAGATATGAGAGATTGGAATGAGATACATATAAATTAGAAATATAACACCACTATATACATACTGTATTATGACAATGAGGATTTGTGTATAAAAGTATTAAAAGTACAACAGTATTCCACATTGGGTATGTAGTGTACAGTATCAGTCCAGGTACAATAGCAGCAGTCATGATTGAAAGTGCATTCTTTATGTAAAGCAGGTAGGCAGATATGCAAAGTGGAATGTTCACGAGTTGAGACGCCCGATGTTCTATCCTTCTAGAATCTATGGACACTGTGTAAACAATATAACAAGTCAATATAATGAACTAACTAACTAACTGAAATATACAGTATTCACATAAGGCGCAGTATGCATAAGGCACTAACTAACTGAAATATACAGTATTCACATAAGGTGCAGTATGCATAAGGCACTAACTAACTGAAATATACAGTATTCACATAAGGTGCAGTATGCATAAGGCACTAACTAACTGAAATATACAGTATTCACATAAGGTGCAGTATGCATAAGGCACTAACTAACTGAAATATACAGTATTCACATAAGGTGCAGTATGCATAAGGCACTAACTAACTGAAATATACAGTATTCACATAAGGTGCAGTATGCATAAGGCACTAACTAACTGAAATATACAGTATTCACATAAGGTGCAGTATGCATAAGGCACTAACTAACTGAAATATACAGTATTCACATAAGGTGCAGTATGCATAAGGAAAGGTAGTGTTATTGTCCTTTTTAGGTTCCTAGTAGTAGGGATGTTCGATATTGGCTTTTTTACCGATACCGATATACCAATATTGTCCAACTCTTAATTTCCGATACCGATATCAACCGATACCGATATATGCAGGGTTTCCCCCCCCAAAAAATTGAATAATTTCAGGTAATTAACATTACATATCTCTTGTTGTGGAATTAACACAACATTATGCATACTTTTGACAATAAATAAAATCAGAATTTGTTCTTACTTGCTTGCCTGGGTAAATAAAGGTTAAATAAATGTAAAAAAAAAAAATTATAATAATAAAAAATTCTTTTTTTGAAAACCGATACCGATAATTTCCGATATCACATTCTAATGCCAATATCGGTAGGCCGATAATATCGGACATCCCTAGTTCCTAGTAGTTGTAGTCGGATGTCTGGCAGCAGTCCCAGTGCCCACTGTTGTGGAGCCTGATGGCCGCTGGTATGAAGGACTGGCCGACACGTACGTCTACCATGAGGGATTTGGTCTTTTTAACATTCAAAACCTCTTGTTTACACCACCTTCTGAGCGTTCAAACTGCGGCAGCGGTGTATCCCAGAGTGTCGGCGAGGGGCTCGTATGCCGCTGGTCATTGTCTAGACGGAGCCTGGCCCCTCCGAGCCGACACCATGCGGGGCTTTGAAGTCATGCACTATTCACAGCTGAGCGTGGAGTCACAGTAGATCAGGTGTGCAGCAGGCGGCTACGGTTACCTCCTCCTCCCATGGTGCATCCTGCCCCCCCACAAAAGACTGCGATTATTGTGTCCAAGGGGTGGGGGTGGGGGATGGGGGGGGGGGGCAGTGGATCAGGAGGTAGAGTGGTCGTCTGGTAATCGGAAAAAAGGTTCCCGGTTCGATTCCCTCTCCTCCCGGGCAGCTTGTCTGAAGCTGAACCCCTAACTTCTCCGTCGTCGGTGTGTGAGTGAATGTGAGGCATACATTGTAAAGAGCTTTGGATAAAAGCTGCTATATAAATGTAGTGGTCCATTTATAGGATGGCCGGTAGAGTACTGAGTAGTTGTTATTATTACACATTAACATATCTATAGAGCGATGTTTCTTTTACAAATAATAAATTTGAGGGGAAATGTCACTCGATTTAAGAATTCATATATATTCTTTCTTACATTTACATTTGCCATTTTGTTGGACATTTACCGGGGGGCCAGTTTCGAATTGCAGCCTCCCCGTAGGTGCTCTTTGAGAGCGGTTTTGAAGGAGGGTAGGGATGATGACCCTCCCGGAGCTCAGATAGGAGTGGGAGTGGGTCTTTCTGAGGCTCCGGGACGAGGTCCAGTCAGTGTCTGTATTAGAACTATAGAAAACTAGAAACCAGGGGACAAATATTCTGTGTTGTAACGATTCCGTGAACGGGACTATTTTGTGTTTCACTTTTATACCTGAGCTTAATTATATTAAAGGACTGTATCTTCAGTCATTATTAATCACAGTTTCCAATTAATTCTCCATGAAGCACAAAAAAAGGCACACTCTGCCTTTTGTTTCTGGCTGTTGAATGCAACACTGGACTGAGGCTCGCTGCTGTAGTTACTCAGGTGTTGCTCAGTGCCCAGACTCCAACAGAGTACATTACCTGCCCCACTGGTGGAGCTTACGTTTCACTTTCATTTAGAGTAGATTCTACTTTGCATGAAGGAGAGAGAGAGAGAGGAGGCTCTGGAGACGACACGACAGGTTACACTGTAACGGCGGTATATATTCAGATACTCGATGTCAAATGGGCCATAGTATTGCATTCATAGCTATAATATAGAATATAGTTATAGCCCTGCAAACAAGGTGACTGACTCCATTGGTTTAATGCGTGGCAGCGCATAGCCGTATCCCGGAACCAGCGTGGCAGAGAATGAGTTAAAAAGAACACTCCACCAAAACACAAAACAATGTATCCATAATCCCACAAACACCCCAAAACTATGTCTTCTTCTTCTACAAATTTTATTGATTTGAGAGTTATTGAGTTGGAACGTGTGATGTCATTATGATGACACATATTCCAAGGAAACTATAAAAGAAGGAGGGGTCATCCCGTTCCTTCTTTTATAGTTTCCTTGACATATTCCAGGAAGTAATAGACGGCTCAGTGAAATCACACTCCCATGCAGAGAGTTGAACGATGTGACATCTCATTCTGATGTCAAAACTAGGGTTGGGCATCGTTTGGATTTGAACGATTCCAGTTCCGATTCCGATTCTCCATTTAGATTCCTGTTCTAAACGATTCTCGATTCCGATTCTTTGAGGTGCAGGTCAAAACAGGTCACAGCTTATTTCGCAGGAGAATTTTTTATTTTTTGAAAAATCTTATTTTTTTTTCATACTATTCACATTGTCAGTTGACTTGATACAGTTTAATTTTGTTGCTGTACTGTAACTAGGGTATTAATTAACAAAGAAAATTTTTTATTTTTATTTTTTATTATCGAAATTAATAATCGAAATGCAAATATGTTACTTCCGGTTCCAGAACCGGAAGTTAGGCACCGGTTCCTATTAGAACCGGTTCTCGGTGCACAACCCTATAGTCAAAACTAGCTAAATTGTTAGCCTAGCTTAACCCTGTTGCCTGTAAATCGTAATTGTTTTTTTTAATTTACAGGCAATTAATTAATCATGCTCCAAAAATATAACAAAAATACTTTTTTTTTAAAAGATCAGCTGAATGACATTCCGAGTTTTAAATGTCAATTATGTTTCCAAGACCCTAAACATTGCAAATCTGTCGCTCAATCGAACAAGCCTCCTCTACTTTTATTGGTTGGAGCAATTTGACATCTCGCTCCATTCATTTGGTCCCAGGTCTGCTCATCCTCCCAGAGCCGGTGACGGACGTTAGCCAACAAGTTGCACGTCTCGGTTCCTCTCTGTCTCAGACTCCACTGTCAAACATCTCTGCGGCCCAAAGAGGAAGTCAACGACCGGAGCTACTTTAGACTCTGATTCATCATTATGTTTAGAGGACGTCGTCCAAATCTCAATAGGCCACACTTTGACACACTCTTAAAAAACTGCTTGCTATAGCATTATGTTCCCACGACATATTCAGTAAATAATAGGCCTGTCCCCGACTAAGGATTTGTACAGTCGACTTTGATTGGCCAACATTTGCCGGTGTTTGCAGTGCTAAAACTATATTAAATATTATAGCTATGGATCTAATAACATATTCGATTGTCATTGAGTTTCTTCTGGTCAAGATGCAAAAAACAGATCATCCATACATTTCCGTTTTATACCGTGGTGAATATGAGTATAGCTTTAGAGTGATTCTGTGTAATCCCAGGAAACGCCGCCAGCCAGCGTTTTACTGCATTTCATTATAAATCGTGCCATTTCTCGCCTGGATCAATAATCAATCTGAAATAAACGCTAGATTATCGGTATTATGTTTCATCATGCATGCATGAAAGGGTGGGGGGTGTCGTTTTTCTATGCTTCGATCGCCACCAATACGCTACACGGTACATTACAGACACACGCTCCGATCGCGGGGAAAGAATTATCGGATTACCTTGTCTATGATGTACTGCAAAAAGAATAATCCAATGATCTGATCGCCATTCCAAATACTGATCGCGATCGTGTTTTCAACGTTATCCACCAAAGAACATGAACGGGGGGGGGCGGGGACCCTCGTCGATGCATGTGTTATAAGCGCTTGTCTTGCCGGAGTATTTAGACCCCGCCCGCACGCCGCAGCTCGGCCCAGACAACAAGCCACATCGTTTCAAATTGAGTGCAATAGCGGCCGCAAGGCGCTAGGTGGCGGTATCGGACGTTTGCGATCTCAGGCCCATTCCCAATGATAACATCAGGCTGGATGGATGAATCATGAATGGATATATCGAATAAAAGAAATAACGATGAAAACCCGACTTTTCTCGGGTTTGGCGCTCAAGCGATGGCGAGTTAACCCGAAATATGTCGGGTCTGGCGTCCAATGTGTTAAGTATGGTTTCCAAAAGATAGTCTGTTTACTTTTCTGATAACTACATCACTGCATAACGCCTAAATGTCTACACACCTGCATATAATCCTTTTTACATATCTCTAGAAACTATATCTATATCTGTACATATCCCTTACCTACTCTTACTAGTTACTGCTGGCCAGTATGACTTACTACCACCATAGTGTCTTTATACCTGTATCACTGTACATAATAATACTACAACTGTGTACATACATCTGATAGCACTATTACTCGGTAGTACTGATTTATATATTTTACTGTTACATTTGCACTCTGGTTGGATGCCAAACCTATTTTCGTTGTGCAGTACTTGTGCTGTATGATGACAATACATTTAACAAAAAAGCTAATTTGGTTGCAGAGGTTCATTTTTGTTCCAGTAATAACTTAAGGCTCTCGTGGCAGAAGAGTTTTACAGGCTGTGTGCCACACAGTATGTGGCGTACAGGAGTAGAGGCAGGTCTGCGTAGGAATGTGCTGTGGAATTATGAAAATGAAAAAATATCAAGGCCTTTTACATATGGCTTTCCAGTAACTGTTAATAATCACTCACTACGGTCTTGCTATTTCTTCCTTTTCATCATCTCACTGAGCTGTGTTTAATGTTTCCTGGAATATGTGACATCACACAGTCTAACTCTTTAACTCAAACCAAATGAATTTGTACGAGACAGTTTGTGCGGTTGTGGGATATATGTGTGAGATTATCGGCTTTATTCTTTCTTTGGCAGAGTGTGCCTTTAACATTGTGAACTTAGTCTGATCCTCATGGGGGAACAGTAGAAAGGAAATACAAAGGGGTATGCGATCTTGAAAGATACCTTAATGCATCATACTGGCTGTGAGTGTCAGGCTGTGACTAGGGTCGCCGTGGTGATGTGAAATTTCCCATGACTATTACACAATAGACATTTTACAAAATGATGCTCAATATATGTAAAGCGCTCACTTTGATCTTTAACGTTATGCGGTTACATTGATCCAGTGTGTCTGTCCCTCTATGTCTGTTTTTAATTACCCCCCCCCCCCCCCCGCCAGTGTTGAGCCCAAACCTACGCCCTTGGCTAGTAGCCTAACAGTATACGTTTTGGCAGGCCCAAAACAACAGCTCCCGGCACCAGCAACCAACCATGGACCATGGATCACGGTCTATGTGGGTTTGGTTTTAGTTTATTCCTGCATGCTTTGGATGTATTTTTGGGTTTCTCTGGTGAGCTGTCAATCACCAGACCAGACACCAGTTAATTGCCATGCGGCATGGCAGGTGCGTGGGCTTGATTGCCACCTGATTGGTGTCAGGTGTGCAGCGCCTTTTAAAGTAGGCTTGGTTTCCTGTGTTTGGCTGCTTGTTCATTTCATATTTTTCACTCAATAGTAGAGGAGTGTCTCGAGTTGTATTCCTCTCTCTTTATTGTTTGTTTCCAACTGCTAGGCAGTGGCGGTTATTTTGTAGTTTCCCCCTTTTCCTTTATCCTGGTGTTTTGTGTTTTCTATATCTATAGGTTTTATTTTGATTTATTTCAGTGTTCCTGTGTTTTCCCCCGCCCTATCTCTCTGTTCTTGCTGCATGTATGCGAAGATGGTGAATAAGTAAATCCCCCAAAATGTTGGAATGTTCCTTTTTATTTCTCTAATATGATTATCATACCCACATTTTTAAGTGAAATGTTGATGCCCCTGGAAATAAACTTGGTAACAAGAAAGGAATGCGCCGCTTGCTTACCTTTCTGACGGTGGTCATGGTTTCCCATCAGTGCGTTTCATGGACACCGTCCACTTTTTAACGGCCACAATTTGACACAGTGACACACTCTTAACGGTTCCCGGTCGCGGCTCACGGCGACGTGATGAAGTGACGTCATCAGTTTGTGCCTCTCTGTATCGAAAACTTTGTCCATTTCCGGGTTTTTTTCGGCGTGGCATTATGACGTGTCCTTGAAACTACACGCTACTTTTTATTTTGTCTTGATAAACCAATAAATGAATGAACCAGGATCATTTCAATTCGATGCTAAATAAACTTTTACGCATGCGTAAAATGTGCCAGATATAATTTTACATGCGTTACATTTTTATCAATATCTTGGTCATTTTCTTAGATAGAATGAAACGGAAATGTTTGGGAGGAAGTGACGAAGGAGGCGGACGTTTACTGCCAGAAAGCAAGAGTATAAGAAGTCTCCATGTGCGCGTAAAATCTGTCCAAAAGATAATTTCTGTGGGACAACACCGTTTTTTTTAGTAGTTATAGTTTATAGTTAGTAGTTCGACTTGTATAGCAGTAGTAGTAGTTGTAGTAGTAGCAGTAATAGTAGTAGTAGTAGTAGAAGTAGTAGTAGTTGTAGTAGCAGTAGTAGTAGTAGTAGTAGTAGTAGTATTAGTAGACTTTAGTAGTAGTAGTAGTTTGAGCTAACATGCGTCGAAGTCAGCGTGCTAGCAATGTGCCCATGTGGAGGTCCCTCTACGCTGGAGATCAAGACATGAGAGATCTATTTGGTGATGATACAGATGAAGAAGTATCTTCAGATGGTTCTGATCATGATGACGTTGATGATCCATCGTTTGTTGGTGATGGTGACGAAAGGTCCACTGATCATGACGACAATGAAAGGTAAAGACACTTATTTTGGACTTTGATTGCTTTTGTTTTTGTCAAACTTGTTGGGAAAGGCAAAGAAAGGCTTTCACATGATAAGTGCACATGATGAATGCACATGATAAGTGTACATGCTAAGTGTACATGATGAATGTACATGACAAGTGTACATGCTAAGTGTAAATGCTAAGTGTACATGATGAATGTACATTACAAGTGTACATGATGAATGTACATGTACATGACAAGTGTACATGATGAATGCACATGATAAGTGTACATGCTAAGTGTACATGATGAATGTACATGACAAGTGTACATGCTAAGTGTAAATGCTAAGTGTACATGATGAATGTACATGTACATGACAAGTGTACATGATGAATGCACATGATAAGTGTACATGCTAAGTGTACATGATGAATGTACATGACAAGTGTACATGCTAAGTGTAAATGCTAAGTGTACATGATGAATGTACATGTACATGACAAGTGTACATGATGAATGTAAATGACAAGTGTACATTATAAATGTACATGATAAGTGTACATGGTAAGTGTGCATCAAGAGATTCCTTGTTGAATGTTGAAAATAATGTGCTTTTTATTGTTTTCTACAGTGAGGAGGAGGAAGGAGCAGAAGGAGCAGAAACTCTGCCTTCAACCAGTTCTGTGAGACATGGAAGGAGGGCACAAGACAGGTGAGAGACTTATTATTATTATTATTATTATTATTATTATTATTATTATTATTATTATTATTATTATTATTATTATTATTATTATTATTATTATTATTATTACTGCTTTTGTTTTAGTTATTACTCTGTTCATAAAAGTTGAAAATAATGTATTTTTACATGTCATTGTCTACACAGCAATGATTTGCCTGGGACATCTAGGGGGGCAGGGCGTGCCCAAGCCCGGTCCAGGTCAAGAAATGACCCAGACAGGTGAGAGACTTATTATGGATGTGTATTGCTTTTTTATTATTACTAGGTTTGCAGACGTTGTACGCAATATATACAGAATGGAATATTGAGTGTATATACAGTGTGTGTGTGTTGTATGAGCAGTGTTTTATATGTACAATGTGTGTGCCATTTATGTGCAGACATGATGAGCAGCCTGCTCCACGCCGACCCAGGACAACCCGGGCCAGGCCAAGACGTCCAGTCCAGGCAGGAGATCAGACGCCCTGGAAGACGGACAATGATCCTGATCCAGCCCCTCAGCCCCTCCGGTTCATGCCGCGCAGACCCCCAGGACCGCAGCTAGACCCCCATGCCACGTATACACCCAAGGAGCTCTTCATGCTGTATTTTTCCATGGATACCATGAAGACCCTGTGTATCAACACTAACAAGAACGCGGCAAAGAACCAGGCAAGTTTCAAGTTTCTTTATTAGCTGTAGTTTTATATGAAATGCTTTTTCCTGTAAAATGTGACTAACTGAGTTACAATACAATATACAGGCACGGGGGCAAAAGACCAAGTGGGAGGATGTCCAGGCCGATGAATTGTACAAGTTCATCGGCCTGCTGCTGTACATGGGGCTCGTCCCACTGTCTGCGCTCCAGGACTTCTGGAGGGTCAAACACCTTCTCTCTGTGCCCCTACCAAGAATGGTCATGTTCCGGGACAGATTCAGGTATAATATATATTCCTGTATAGTGTACATCGTGTCCCATATGTTACTTATGTTTATAGTGTCGTTATATGACTTATAATATGACTTTGACTTCAGGTCAATCTTGTGGAACCTCCACCTGAGCGATCCCGAGGAGGATGCCAGGAACGACGCCAGGAAGGGAACACCGGAACACGACAAACTGTTCCGCATCAAGCCGCTCATCCTCGACATTGGTGAGGCCTGCAAGGTGCACTACCACCCTAAGCGGCAACTGGCAGTGGATGAGAGGATGGTGGCCACGAGGGCACACACCGGCATGACGCAGTACATGAAGGACAAGCCGACCAAATGGGGGGTCAAACTGTTTGTGCTCGCTGACTCGGATAACGGCTACACCATCGGCTTCAATGTTTACCTAGGGAAGGCACACGTTCATACAAGTGAACACGGCATCACATATGATGCTGTTGTGGACCTCCTTGATACAGGATGGCTTGGGACTGGATATCACATTTATGTTGATAACTACTACACCAGTCCCAAGCTGTTCAAGGACTTGCTGGCCATGAAGCTGGGAGCCTGTGGAACCTACAGGGAGATCAGGAAAGACGTTCCCAAGGGGAGACCTAATGCCCTCAGGATGAAGTGTGAGAGAGGTCTCATCCGCTGGATCAGAGAGGGGTCCCTGGTCTTCGTGAAGTGGATGGACACAAAGTTGGTATGTATGTGTGTGTATGTATGTATGTATGTATGTATGTATGTATGTATGTATGTATGTATGTATGTATGTATGTATGTATGTATGTATGTATTTGTTATTCTTATTCGTGACTTTGTTCTGTCTAAATGTCTACTGTGAGCAATTTGTAGTGTCAAATTTCTAATGATTCATTTCTATTCTATTCTATCTAGGTGTCTGTGTGCTCCACCATCCACCCAGCAATCACACCTCCTGGTCAGAAGGTCAAGAGGAGGGTCAAGGCGGCCGATGGGACCTGGTCGGTTGTCTGGTTTCCGTGCCCCACCCCTGTGATCGAGTATAACAAACACATGGGCGGAGTCGACCTATCCGACCAGCTGATCCAGTATTACTCGACCCACCGGAGAACTGGCCGGTGGTATCGCACCATCTTCTTCCACTGTCTCGACATTGCTACCACCAACGCCTACATTCTGCACTGCGAGATATGTGAGGCGAAGCAGGAAGCGCATCTCTCCCACAAGGAGTTCATTTCAGTGATGATGGGGGAGCTGTGTGGACTGGACAGCACAGGAGCTCCTCTTGACAGGACCGCAAGCCATCTCCCTGTTCCCATCGCCCCTCCCGCAGCGGGCGCGGACAAGAGCCAGAAAGCCACCGCTGGCCGTAAGACCTGTGTCCGGTGCACCAAGGAGGGGAGAAGGAATCTGACCGCGTGGAAATGCCAGAGATGCGATGTCGCCCTCTGTCTAATTTTAGACCGCAACTGTTTTACAGAGTGGCACAATTGATCATGGAACACAGCCTCTCCTCCTGCTGGAACACAGCCTCTCCTCCTGCTGGAACACAGCCTCTCCTCCTGCCTCTCCTCCTGCTGGAACACAGCCTCTCCTCCTGCCTCTCCTCCTGCTGGAACACAGCCTCTCCTCCTGCCTCTCCTCCTGCTGGAACACAGCCTCTCCTCCTGCTGGAACACAGCCTCTCCTCCTGCCTCTCCTCCTGCTGGAACACAGCCTCTCCTCCTGCTGGAACACAGCCTCTCCTCCTGCTGGAACACAGTCTCTCCTCCTGCTGGAACACAGCCTCTCCTCCTGCTGGAACACAGTCTCTCCTCCTGCTGGAACACAGGCTCTCCTCCTGCTGGAACACAGCCTCTCCTCCTGCTGGAACACAGTCTCTCCTCCTGCTGGAACACAGGCTCTCCTCCTGCTGGAACACAGTCTCTCCTCCTGCTGGAACACAGTCTCTCCTCCTGCTGGAACACAGCCTCTCCTCCTGCTGGAACACAGTCTCTCCTCCTGCTGGAACACAGTCTCTCCTCCTGCTGGAACACAGTCTCTCCTCCTGCTGGAACACAGTCTCTCCTCCTGCTGGAACACAGTCTCTCCTCCTGCTGGAACACAGTCTCTCCTCCTGCTGGAACACAGTCTCTCCTCCTGCTGGAACACAGCCTCTCCTCCTGCTGGAACACAGTCTCTCCTCCTGCTGGAACACAGTCTCTCCTCCTGCTGGAACACAGTCTCTCCTCCTGCTGGAACACAGTCTCTCCTCCTGCTGGAACACAGTCTCTCCTCCTGCTGGAACACAGTCTCTCCTCCTGCTGGAACACAGTCTCTCCTCCTGCTGGAACACAGCCTCTCCTCCACGCCTTTGTCCCCCATTGTCCTTGTGCTGGTCGATGTCCCAGGCAAATCATCACTCTCGTTGTCGAGGACAACGGATGGGTCCTCATCCTCAATTTCGTCCTCCGATTCTATGTCCGACTCCGACTCCACTCCTATCATCCTGTATAATAATTCTTCGTCTTCTCCAAACATACTGTGTCTGTGCAGCTGGGACACACACATCACACGGGGCTCACCTCGCCTCATATTCAGCCTCTCCTCCTGCTGGAACACAGTCTCTCCTCCTGCTGGAACACAGTCTCTCCTCCTGCTGGAACACAGTCTCTCCTCCTGCTGGAACACAGCCTCTCCTCCACGCCTTTGTCCCCCATTGTCCTTGTGCTGGTCGATGTCCCAGGCAAATCATCGCTCTCGTTGTCGAGGACAACGGATGGGTCCTCATCCTCAATTTCGTCCTCCGATTCTATGTCCGACTCCGACTCCACTCCTATCATCCTGTATAATAATTCTTCGTCTTCTCCAAACATACTGTGTCTGTGCAGCTGGGACACACACATCACACGGGGCTCACCTCGCCTCATATTCAGCCTCTCCTCCTGCTGGAACACAGTCTCTCCTCCTGCTGGAACACAGTCTCTCCTCCTGCTGGAACACAGCCTCTCCTCCACGCCTTTGTCCCCCATTGTCCTTGTGCTGGTCGATGTCCCAGGCAAATCATCACTCTCGTTGTCGAGGACAACGGATGGGTCCTCATCCTCAATTTCGTCCTCCGATTCTATGTCCGACTCCGACTCCACTCCTATCATCCTGTATAATAATTCTTCGTCTTCTCCAAACATACTGTGTCTGTGCAGCTGGGACACACACATCACACGGGGCTCACCTCGCCTCATATTCAGCCTCTCCTCCTGCTGGAACACAGTCTCTCCTCCTGCTGGAACACAGTCTCTCCTCCTGCTGGAACACAGCCTCTCCTCCACGCCTTTGTCCCCCATTGTCCTTGTGCTGGTCGATGTCCCAGGCAAATCATCACTCTCGTTGTCGAGGACAACGGATGGGTCCTCATCCTCAATTTCGTCCTCCGATTCTATGTCCGACTCCGACTCCACTCCTATCATCCTGTATAATAATTCTTCGTCTTCTCCAAACATACTGTGTCTGTGCAGCTGGGACACACACATCACACGGGGCTCACCTCGCCTCATATTCTAACGTAAAAAAACAGCTCCAAAGAACTCCAAAAACGATTGTGCTGCTGCTGTTCAAAAGATACGTCTGCTTCTTTCTCCTGCTGGAACCCAGCCTCTCCTCCTGCTGGAACACAGTCTCTCCTCCACGCCTCAGTCATATGTGTACTGTATATGTATATTGAATATCCCACAATTGTGCGTTACCGTTTTGACAGGTGCAATATTTTTTTTTTGATACGCCTTAGGCATCCTGCACTCTATATGACTGCACTCTAGTCATATGTGTACTGTATATATGTATATTGAATATCCCACAATTTAATTATTTAATTATTTTTTACTTTTCTACTGTAAAACTTTTTTTTTTACTTTTTTTTGGAAAAAAATTACTTTTACTGACTTTGTAAAAGAAAAAGCATACTGGTGATAATTTCCAGTTGAGAATCAAAATTTCGTCTGTGTTTATTACCTGTGTATGGAGAAAATAATGCTTTGTAAATTGAATTCTGATCTGTTCTCTCTTGTTTATGTAAATATACTACCTGAGGGTGCATATCCACTGTTTTATATCCTTGATTTGATATGTTTGCATTGGTTCATACTAAAAAGAACACATTTTCTAAATCCGATTTTGTGTTTTGTGTTGTACATTATGCAGTATACAGTATATACAGTATTATACAATATGAAAACTAACTGTCAGGTCATATATGTGAGGCTGTGCTGAAAAAAAGATACAAAACATACCATGGTAAAACATTTTAAAACATTTTAAAATGGAAATTATACAATTTAAATCAAAATTAGCCAAAACATTGAAATATCCCAGGACCCAGAAGGGTTAAAAAGTGATTGCTAGCATGGATCTAAAACACATGGATGTTGTTAAAACTGTCAGCTGTCTGGAGATCTTTGCTTATAAATCTTCTGAGGATGGAATTGTACTTGTTTGCAGGACCCGGAGGGCCGAAGGTCCCTAACTGACTGAGTTATGTGTTCAGACTATGGGCTCCAAATGCGTGGCTACCCTGCTCACCAGCTTGTTCAGTTTGACTACAGAGCTAGCCTTCCTCACCAGCTTGTTCAGTTTGACTCACTACAGAGCTAGTCTTCCTCACCAGCTTGTTCAGTTTGACTCACTACAGAGCTAGTCTTCCTCACCAGCTTGTTCAGTTTGACTCTCACTACAGAGCTAGTCTTCCTCTCCAGCTTGTTCAGTTTGACTCACTACAGAGCTAGTCTTCCTCACCAGCTTGTTCAGTTTGACTCACTACATAGCTAGTCTTCCTCACCAGCTTGTTCAGTTTGACTCTCACTACAGAGCTAGTCTTCCTCTCCAGCTTGTTCAGTTTGACTACAGAGCTAGCCTTCCTCACCAGCTTGTTCAGTTTGTTGTCGTCTCTTGAGTATACAACGGCAAAGAAGAGGAAACGGCCAGCAGACTGCTGGTAAAACTGAAGTAGCCGAATGCGTGCGTTCCTGAGTCTCCTCAGGAAGAACAGTCTCCTGAATGAGCTGAATAAGCTACATGTTATAGAAGTCACTACATTCTAGGCCTGTCCCCGACTAAGGATTTGTATAGTCGACTTTGATTGGCCAAAATTTGCCGACAGTCGATTGGTAGTCGACTACCCCCCCCCCCCCCCCCCGAATGCATAACATAAAAAAAATTATTTAAGCTGTGGTGCTTAATATCTGAAGGAGTCGACTGAAGGCTTCTTGCGAAAGCATGCACGTGTTCCACTGATGGATACATCTTGATATTAGTCTAGTAGTGTGTTCATTAGACGGGTGAAATCCTCTTTCAGTGCCTCTGTGCCCGTTTTCTTAGGCAGTTAGCCTCGCTGGTATGTGCGCCATTAGCGTTAGCCACGCTTCTAGGCCCCTTTTGCTTTTGGAAAGAATGATACAAAAATGTCTAAAAAATATTATATATATATATAATTTTTTTGCATTCGACTAAGAGGTTGGCAGTCGACTACGGCTCATTCCGATCGATTAGTCGACTATTCGACTAGTCGAGGTCAGCCCCACTACAGTACATTCCCTCCTTTGCACCCTTTTCATTTGCTGTTTTTCTTCTTCCCCATCCCAGCTCCTCGCTAGATGTCTAGAGGATGGAGCTGAACCGAAGAGAGGTGCCTCTGTATGTGAGTACCTCCAGCACAGGCCCTCCGGTCCACCCTGCTGTCTAGGTTTAGGTTTACTTTATTAGTTCAAGGGGTAGGGCTGTACCGAATGCTTCGAAGCTTCGATCATAATGTTGACATTCGAATTCTAAATCAACATTAGATTTTTTTATTAAAAAAAATATATATATCTTTTCTTTTATATCTTTTTTTTTATGTGTCTATTCATTCTGTTTAAACCAATGGGGGTTTTTCTTCACAGTTGCAGATAAAGATTAGGCTACACTAGTATTATAATATAAGACGTCACCATCACTTTCGTACCAACCGTGCCCTTATTGGATTATTTATGTTGACGAAAACTGATGAGTTATATTCAAGAAAGTTGATTTAATAAAAAAATAAAATACAAATTTAATCAGATTAATCACTTTATTCAAATTGAGGATTTAGTTTGAGGATATAATTTATATATATATATATTTTTTTTATTAAGTCATAAAATATGACGACAGACATTCGAAGCTTCGTTCGAATACTTCAATAGAAGCTTCGAATGTTAAATAATGACATGCGGTACAGCCTTATCAAGGGGGACATCGTACATTAATAAAACATTTTAAAAACGTAAATGCACCCAATTTTTGCCAAAAGGCTAATTTCCATTGGCAGCACACACACACACACACACACACACACACACACACACACACACACACACACACACACACACACACACACACACACACACACACACACACACACACACACACACACACACACACACACACACACACACACACACACACACACACACACACACACACACACGCACGCACACACCTCAGTGTTGACAATGCTGGTTTTCAATGAGCCATCCCTTAACCCTGCACTTGAATGTGAATGGTATGATGTGGACACTCTAATTGTTTGAGGTATTGAGTTCCATTGGTGGGATGCTCTGTATGAAAAGACGGCCTGGCCAAATGCACTTTGTTTAAAGGTATTTTCCCACAGTCCCCCCTTGCCGCACCTCTAGTGTTCCTGGTTGTGGCAGACTTGAGGTTGATGAAACCAGACAAAGGAGGAGGAGCCAATCCAGTCAGGTTTTGTCTATAGTAGTATAGACATATTAGCATGGTAGGTAGTAGTATAAGTATAGTAGTATAGACATATTAGCATGATAGGTAGTAGTATAAGTATAGTAGTATAGACATATTAGCATGATAGGTAGTAGTATAAGTATAGTAGTATAGACATATTAGCATGATAGGTAGTAGTATAAGTATAGTAGTATAGTAGTATAGACATATTAGCATGATAGGTAGTAGTATAAGTATAGTAGTATAGACATATTAGCATGATAGGTAGTAGTATAAGTATAGTAGTATAGTAGTATAGACATATTAGCATGATAGGTAGTAGTATAAGTATAGTAGTATAGACATATTAGCATGATAGGTAGTAGTATAAGTATAGTAGTATAGACATATTAGCATGATAGGTAGTAGTATAAGTATAGTAGTATAGACATATTAGCATGATAGGTAGTAGTATAAGTATAGTAGCATAGACATATTAGCATGATAGGTAGTAGTATAAGTATAGTAGCATAGTAGTATAGACATATTAGCATAGTAGGTAGTAGTATAAGTATAGTAGTATAGACATATTAGCATGATAGGTAGTAGTATAAGTATAGTAGTATAGACATATTAGCATGATAGGTAGTAGTATAAGTATAGTAGCATAGTAGTATAGACATATTAGCATGATAGGTAGTAGTATAAGTATAGTAGTATAGACATATTAGCATGATAGGTAGTAGTATAAGTATAGTAGTATAGACATATTAGCATGATAGGTAGTAGTATAAGTATAGTAGTATAGTAGTATAGACATATTAGCATGATAGGTAGTAGTATAAGTATAGTAGTATAGACACATTAGCATGATAGGTAGTAGTATAAGTATAGTAGTATAGACATATTAGCATGGTAGGTAGTAGTATAAGTATAGTAGCATAGTAGTAAGGTACATAATAGTAAAAGACTGTAAGAAGTGTTTTTAGTCAACGGCGGAAAATTGCCCTCTCTCTCTCTCTCCCCCCCTCTCCCCCCCCCCCCCCCCCCCCCCCGCCCCTCCCCCCCCCCATTCTCCTGCGCGTGGAAGCCTGGGTGGGCCGGCCTCTGAAGTGTTGCCAGATTTCTGGGGAGCGGAGAGGGTCTGTTTGTTTTGCCGCGTCACGGTCTCAGAGGGGGGGGCTCGCTCTAAAAACCGCTCCGTCGGCGGGAAATTTAACAAAGGATTGGTAATTATATAAAAAAATATTTAAAAAAAGAAACAGGCTTTCTCAAACACGTCACGTGTGGGTCGCGTGTGTCCTAGACTGTGTCATCCATACAGGAGCCCTATTCTCCCCCCATATTCATATATATATATCTGTACTCATCCTCTGTTAGTGATGTCCGATATTATCGGCCTACCGATATTGGCATTAATGTGATATCGGAAATTATCGGTATCGGTTTCCAAAAAAATCTAAAAAAATATTATTATTTTCTTTTCTTTTTTACATTTATTTAACCCTTATTTACCCAGGCAAGTAAGAACAAATTCTGGTTTATTTATTGTCAAAAGTATGCATAATTCCACGACAAGAGATATGTAATGTTAATTACCTGCAATTATTCCGTTTTTGGGGGGGGGGGGGGGGGGGGGGGGACCTGCATATATCGCTATCGGTAATTAAGAGTTGGACAGTATAGGTATATCGGTATCTGTAAAAAAGCCAATATCAAACATCCTACTTTTTACATATCTGTAGATACTATATCTATATCTGTACATATCCCCTTACCTACTCTTATTAGTTACACTGCTGGTCATCAGTATGACTTACTACCATAGTGTCTGTATACCTGTATCACTGTACATATTAATACTACAACTCTGTACATACATCTGATTAGCACTATTACTATTTCGGTTCAGTTGGGCATATATGAACACAGCAATCACATTCTGTTGCGGAACAAAACAAGCGGAGCCGAGACCACCTAGAGAGGGTGGTCTCGGCGCACTTCCAAACGAACCCGACGTGACTCGTACGCTGTGAGAATGCAATCGATTTAACAAACCGACACAACTCACTTGCCGTACTGTATACGCGCTGCATGATGACGCAACGCACACGCGCCCTGGACTGTTCCATCAGAGGGGGGAGCTTCGGTGGTAGTGTGAGTGGGTACAGACCACTGCACTGAAATATAAACATTAGTCTACCTGGAGACTCAATGAGGTAATTGTAGATGTCGCCATAAGACACGTCTGGTCATTTAGTGGGATCATTGTTTCATTATCCTGTTCGGCTGAAAGGACACTGGCCACCGAGCTCCCCCCCCCGCCGAATTAGTTCTGATCGATTAGGAATGGCTCGCGCCGTGTTCAGGAGATTCTGGCCATACAAGTCTATTCGATCATGTCTCCAGCACCCCCACAGCCGTATCTGCAACCACTTACATCACGGCTCTCATCCACATTCATTCATTTGCTCCCCCCGCTCTCCCCTCCCCGATTTCAATGTAACGCGGAGATTCAGGGTTAGGGGGGGGGGCACCAAAAATCTGACCAATGAGTGACAGTTTGCTCGCGCGTGCGTTTGTTTTGGTCCGCTATTAACACAGCCGTGTGAACACAAACGAACTAAGGGACAAGTGCAACATTGTATCATTATAGTCCCTGAATCGGAACAAAGCAAACGAACTACAGCTGTGAAAACACCCTCAATGATGCTTATCTGGTTATATAAAGGATTTGATTGATTGATTGATTATATATTATATACCCAGTTTAATCACTTGTACATTGTATATTATGTATTGCACTTTACTGTTACATTTGCACTCTGGTCCGATGCCAAACCCCCTTTGCACTGTACTTGACAATACATTTGAATCTAATATAATCTATTCTAAACTAGTATAGCAGTATAAACAAGGTGGCCTGTTGGGATGTTAGATCCTAATGTGGAAAAACTGTGATTTTATATGTCTGCACTTTATGTACTCATTTTGTGCCTTGTCTTTTTTCTGTTGTGAAGCACTTTGACCTGCAATTATTGTATGAAAGGTGCTATACAAATAAAGTGTATTATTATATTATTATATTATTATTATTTATTATTATTTATTATTATTATTATTATTATTATTATTATTATTATTATTATTATTATTATTATTATTATTATTATTATTATTATTATTATTATTATTGTTATTATTATTGTTATTATTATTATTATTATTATTATTATTATTATTATTATTATTATTATTATTATTATTATTATTATTATTATTATTATTATTATTATTATTATTATTATTATTATTATTATTATTATTTATTATTATTATATTATTATTATTATTATTATTATTATTATTATTATTATTATTATTATTATTATTATTATTATTAAACTCACACACAGGTCGCACTGTCCCTGTGACGAATCCTCCCGACATGATGTCGATATATATACACACGCGTGTGCTTGACACAGAATACTCTCCAAATATACACACACACACCCACAGTCACACTCGCGTGGTGTCTCTCCGGTATATACACCCACACACCCACAGTCACACTCGCGTGGTGTCTCTCGGTATACACCCACACACCCACAGTCACACTCGCGTGGTGTCTCTCCGGTATATACACCCACACACCCACAGTCACACTCGCGTGGTGTCTCTCCGGTATACACCCACACACCCACAGTCACACTCGCGTGGTGTCTCTCCGGGGGTCTACGTCCAGCGCCGTGGATGCCAATGTGGGACATTATACCACTACACAAGTCAAACAAATCAAAATCAAATCAAATCAAATGTATTTGTAAGGCCCGACAAGACAACACACGTCAATGTCCCCATGGGCCGGACACGTCTTCTTTAAACAAGTCGAGAAGAAACATCACAATAAGTCAAGAACAAAACAAATTTTTTTTTTTAAATAAATGCTAAATAAATAAATGCAACACTCCAGACATACCCCACGCGAAGGTAAGGAAAAACTCACTAAAACCTACATTAGCAAAAGGAAAAAATGCACCACAGGCAATGTGAAGGAGAGAAACCTTAGAAGGTTCAAGGCCCTCGACCTAGCATACCGTGCGGCAAAGGAACCGCTCCCGCCTACCTCCGGTCAATGGTCTCTAACTACACACCCTCAAGACCCCTACGCTCTGCATCTTCTGGCCGCCTCAGACCTACTCCTATCCAAGCTCCGGAGGGTCATCAAAGAGAAGTCGCCTATTCTCAGTCCTTGCCCCACAATGGTGGAATGAACTACCCACCCCAGTTAGGACAGCCGAATCCCGTCCAATCTTTCGCCGTCGACTAAAGACGCACTTCTTCAACCATTATCTGAAATGATAAAAAAAATTTAAATTAAAATAATAATCTAACCCTAACTAACCTTACTGTCCTGCACTTGTCCTAATAAACTAACCTACACTGTAACACGCAACACTTTGATGAACATTTTTACTCAGTTGTAGAGTTGTTCTGTCTTGTCGTACAGAACTTGTAAGTCGCTTTGGATAAAAGCGTCAGCTAAATGACTAAATGTAAATGTAAATGTAGAAGGGCCATAACACACACGTCTCTATTAAGGGGGGAAGCCCCCCCCCCCCCCCCCCCGCCCTCTAAGGTCACGGCTGAAACACCAACAACAGCCGCACCCCCCTCGTCCCCCCGGACGAGATCCAGATTTTCAATGTGGTGCTTTGTGCAGCGTGGGGCCTGCCGCGCTGATTTAAAGGGTGTTATTGTAACACGCCTATTAAAGTTTTATACGATGGCCCTCCTCTGTGCAGAGAGAGACGACACAGAGAGAGAGAGAACTGTGTCGGTACAATGGACAAATGGCTGCATTGACAGCGTGCAGAGCAGCGCCCAGTGTGTTGGGTTCTCCTCCTGCGTCGTCTGAAGAGGCGCCGGTCGGCAGCGGTTAGTCCCGCGTGAAACAGACCAGAGACTCTCTCGAGATTTATTGAGTTCCTGTGAAGGGGTTCAAGTAAGAGTCTCTCTCTCTCTCTCTCTCTCTCTCTCTCTCTCTCTCTCTCTCTCTCTCTCTCTCTCTCTCTCTCTCTCTCTCTCTCTCTCTCTCTCTCTCTCTCCTGAGAATGACTGCTGCTGCTGGTGTGTGTGTGTGTGTGTGTGTGTGTGCAGGGCCCGGCCCGTGGGTCTGTAGGACCCTAGGCGAGATCCTGAAAATTACCCCCCCCCCCCCCTCGTAGTAACCCCCCCCCCCCCCTCATAGTAAAAACAAATAAGAATAATGACCACGTTGCTCAGCGTCACACTGTAACTGGTGAAATGTATTCACCAAACTACATTCAATCATCTTCGCAGACGCCTCATTTCACCAGTCAGTGTTTCTCTTGGACGTTGAGCAAAGGGGAGGGGGGGCACTCGTTGTATTATATATATAATAAAAGAAAAATATTCAATAATAATAATATATATATACAGTGTATATATATTTTTTTTCTTTACTATGAGTGCCCCCCTCCCCTTTTCGGGGGCCCTAGGCGACCGCCTGAATGGCCTGTAGGACGGGACGGCCCTGTGTGTGTGTGTGTGTGTGTGTGTGTGTGTGTGTGTGTGTGTGTGTGTGTGTGTGTGTGTGTGTGTGTGTGTGTGTGTGTGTGTGTCTGCCTGCCTGCCTGCCTGCCTGCCTGCCTGTGTGTGTGTGTGTGTGTGTGTGTGTGTGTGTGTGTGTGTGTGTGTGTGTGTGTGTGTGTGTGCGCGTGTGTGTGTGTGTGCGTGTGTGTGTGTGTGTGTGTGTGTGTGTGTGTGTCTGCCTGCCTGCCTGCCTGCCTGCCTGCCTGCCTGCCTGCCTGCCTGCCTGTCTGCCTGCCTGCCTGCCTGCCTGCCTGCCTGCCTGCCTGCCTGCCTGCCTGCCTGCCTGCCTGCCTGCCTGCCTGTCTGTGTGTTTGCGGTGGGCCTTTGTTTGCCCAGGTGTGTACAGTATGTGAGAGAGAGTAGAACAGAGCCTGACCATGTGCTGTTGTTGGCGCGCGGAGGGGCGGGCGGGCGGGCGGTGGGATATTACCGTCTGCCGATGCCGATGATGACTGTGGTGTTTTGGGTGAGCTGGGAGGAATGCGAGGGGTCCACAGATCTGCTGTCAGACAGAGTTACTCAAAGCTTTTTTCTTCCACATCTCTACCTCGTGGCCTCTGCCCGTTATCCGTCAGGGCGTAGGCGTAGCGTTAAGGGGGGGGGGGGGGGGGTGCAGGGGACATGTCCCCCTCAATACTGAGAAGAGGTACATGTGTCCCCCTCAAAAAATATAGCTAATATGAGGAGGCTCTCCATTTTAAACTCACAACATAAAAGAAGTGGGCGTTCCCATAGAGCTCTCGTACTCCTAAAAAAATGTTTTTAGATGGTATTGCAAGAAAAGCTATATTTATGGTCCAAAACGCTCAGGGTTTGAAATGTAGGCCACATGGACGACCCCTGACCCCAGGAGGTAGGTTTGGTTTCAACATGGGAGAGCAGGGGCTCTAGTCTAGGGGGTCCTCCCCCAGGGACGCTCCTGTATGTATGTATTCATCATGTGTGTATATATGTATTCATCGTGTGTGTATATATGTATTCATCATGTGTGTATATATGTATTCATCATGTGTGTATATATGTATTCATCACGTGTGTATATATGTATTCATCATGTGTGTATATATGTATTCATCATGTCTGTATATATGTATTCACTGTGTGTATTCATCACGTGTGTATATATGTATTCATCGTGTGTGTATATATGTATTCATCACGTGTGTGTATATATATTCATCATGTCTGTATATATGTATTCACTGTGTGTATTCATCACGTGTGTATATATGTATTCATCGTGTGTGTATATATGTATTCATCACGTGTGTGTATATATGTATTCATCACGTGTGTATATATGTATTCATCGTGTGTGTATATAT
Source organism: Notolepis coatsorum (assembly GCF_963971535.1). Classification (NCBI taxonomy): domain Eukaryota; kingdom Metazoa; phylum Chordata; class Actinopteri; order Aulopiformes; family Paralepididae; genus Notolepis; species Notolepis coatsorum. The sequence continues at coordinate 11,793,232 of NC_140175.1, read as the reverse complement.
GTATTCATCGTGTGTGTATATATGTATTCATCGTGTGTGTATATATGTATTCATCGTGTGTGTATATATGTATTCATCGTGTGTGTATATATGTATTCATCGTGTGTGTATATATGTATTCATCACGTGTGTATATATGTATTCATCGTGTGTGTATATATGTATTCATTGCGTGTATATATGTATTCATCACGTGTGTATATATGTATTCATCGTGTGTGTATATATGTATTCACTGTGTGTATATATGTATTCATCACGTGTGTATATATGTATTCATCGTGTGTGTATATATGTATTCACTGTGTGTATATATGTATTCATTGTGTGTGTATATATGTATTCATCACGTGTGTATATATGTATTCATCACGTGTGTATATATGTATTCATCGTGTGTATATATGTATTCATCACGTGTGTATATATGTATTCATCGTGTGTGTATATATGTATTCACTGTGTGTATATATGTATTCATCACGTGTGTATATATGTATTCATCGTGTGTGTATATATGTATTCATCATGTGTGTATATATGTATTCACTGTGTGTATATATGTATTCATCACGTGTGTATATATGTATTCATCGTGTGTGTATATATGTATTCACTGTGTGTATATATGTATTCATCACGTGTGTATATATGTATTCATCGTGTGTGTATATATGTATTCATCACGTGTGTATATATGTATTCATCGTGTGTGTATATATGTATTCACTGTGTGTATATATGTATTCATCACGTGTGTATATATGTATTCATCGTGTGTGTGTATATGTATTCATCGTGTGTGTATATATGTATTCATCACGTGTGTATATATGTATTCATCGTGTGTGTATATATGTATTCACTGTGTGTATATATGTATTCATCACGTGTGTATATATGTATTCATCGTGTGTGTATATATGTATTCACTGTGTGTATATATGTATTCATCACGTGTGTATATATGTATTCATCGTGTGTGTATATATGTATTCATCACGTGTGTATATATGTATTCATCGTGTGTGTATATATGTATTCACTGTGTGTATATATGTATTCATCACGTGTGTATATATGTATTCATCGTGTGTGTATATATGTATTCATTGTGTGTGTGTATATGTATTCATCATGTGTGTATATATGTATTCACTGTGTGTATATATGTAAATAAGAATCTTTTAAGAGAATAAGAGTATTTTCTCTATAGTTTCAAGTTTCTTTATTAGTTGTCATACAGAAGTACAGAATACTTTTATATAAAATGCTTCTTTCTATTTTGCTCCAGAGATTGTGCTAGATAAAAATAGATAAGTATAAAATAAGTATAATAAGTATAAAATAGAAGTCAAGTACGTAGACAAAAGTGTTCAATATACACATATATACAATATACAATGCAGAGTAGAAAAGTAACTGAGTTACAATACAATATACTATATACTATACAGTACAATGCAGAATGGGATGAGGTACAATTTAGGTACAATTTACAGTAAGGTGTAATGAGGTATGAGTTGTAGTGCAAATTCTTTACCAATAAATATAAAGTGTGTTAGGTGTGTAAAGTGGGTAAAGTGGGTGCTGCAGTGAGTTGTTTGTTTAAAGTAAGTGTGTGCGTGTGGATGTGTGTGCTGTGAGTGTATTTGATGGTTGTTACATAGTGTTATTGTCATTTAGCATCCTGATGGCCTGAGGATAGAAGCTTCTTCTGAGTCTCTCTGTGCTTGCCATGAGACTCCGGTATCGCTTGCCTGACCGCAGCAGTTCAAAGAGGCAGTTGTTTGGGTGGCTGGAGTCTTTGATTATTCTCTTAGCCATACCCCTGCAGAGCTTGTTGTAAATATCTTGGAGAGTGGGAAGCCCACCTCCAATTGTGCGTTCGGCTGAACGGGCCACTCTCTGTAATCTGCTACGGTCTTGTGCAGTGCTATTCCCAAACCAGGAGGTGATATTGCCAGTCAGGATGCTCTCTATTGTGCATGAGTAGAAGTTCTTGAGGATCTTCTGACTCACGTTGAACTTCCTTAAGCGCCTAAGGAAGTAGAGGCGTTGTCGTGCCTTCTTGATAACACTGTCAATGTGTGTGGTCCAGGTCAAGTCCTCAGATATGTGGACTCCGAGGTACTTAAAACTGTTCACTCTCTCAACCGGTGCCCCGTCGATGCTGAGGGGGCTGTAGTCCCTGACCCCCGACCTCCCTAAGTCCACAATCATCTCCTTTGTTTTGCTGACGTTCAGGGAGAGGCTGTTCTCTTGACACCATCTTGCTAGAACCTTTACCTCTTCCAGGTAGGCCCTCTCGTCGTTTGCAGAGATCAGGCCCACCACTACTGTCGTCAGCAAATTTGATGATTGTGTTGTTGTTCATGTGTGTACAGGGAGTAGAGGAGGGGACTCAGAACACAGCCCTGGAGGGCCCCTATGTTGAGAGTAATGGATGAGGAGGTGCAGTTGCCTGCTCTCACCACCTGGGGTCTGCCCGTCAGCAAGTCCAAGACCCACTGGCAGAGGTCATAGTTCAATCCCAGGTCCCTGAGCTTGGCTATGAGTTTGGAGGGGACTATGGTGTTGAATGCTGAGCTGTAGTCGATGAATAGCATTCTCACATAGTTGCCCTGCCTCTTGTCCAGGTGTGAGGCTGCTGTGTGCAGCACATGGGCTATGGCGTCCTCCGTGGACCTGTTGGGGCGGTATGCAAATTGCAGGGGGTCCAGGGTGTTGGGGAGGGAGGAGCAGATGTAGCCCTTTACTAGCTTCTCAAAGCACTTCATGGCTATGGAGGTGAGAGCTACAGGGCGGTAGTCGTTGAGGCAAGCAGGCTTGGATTTTTTGGGTACAGGGATAATGGTGGACTTCTTAAGACAGGTGGGGATGACAGCCTGTTCTATAAGGACAGGTTAAATATGTCAGTGAATACCGGGGCCAGTTGGTCGGCACAGACCAATGTTTGCATGTTTTTCCGTTGGGTTTATCTTATCACGGGGAGCACGGGGAGAACATGCAAACTCCACACAGAAAGGCCCGGGAGATACCCCCCCCACCTGGGTACCTGGGTACCTGGCAACGCGGAAACCTGGTCCCCAAGCGGGAATCGAACCCTGGACCTTCTAGCTGGTGAGGAGACAGTGTTAAAACACTACACCCCCGTGCCACCTATACCAGTTAGCACCAATGTCCACCAGTATATCCTTTCTACCGGCGTATCCGTTGAGATAAGATAAGCACACTCATTGTTCTACGAGTGTCTGCCCAGGTCATGGTGTGCCATGGAAGTGCAAACTTCCAAAGCTCAATGAGATAGTGGGTATCTGCGGCGTGGTTAATGTTTCATTTGTTTTTTTGTTCTTCTGTGGACCGTGGTGATTGTGTTTGCTATGCTTTTCCAGTCCCAGACCAAACGGGAAAAGCCAGGTCTTTTATTGTTGAGAGATAAGAGACTGCAGCAGACCAGCGGAGGGTAAATATACTCCTCTTACAAACCCGCAGCGAGTCTGGCATCACACTCGCACTAAGTGCATCCATATCAGTGAAAGTTGTTTCACGTGGAATATGAGTCACACCAAAACCCGTATTAGATGAGATTAGATTAGATTGAAATGTACTGTCGTCGTACAGCACAACGGAAAGAAGTTGGCACAGGGTTCGCACAAGGTCCTTGAAGTGCTTAAAGTGCTTGATTTTTTTTACCAAAAAAATTGTCATGGCCTGGAATGAATTGAAAACAGAATTTTCTTTTAACAAGTTGCTTAAAAAGTCCTTGAAATTCAAATCAACCATTCGCATTGAAAGTGTTGTTCATCCATGATAACATTTATCTGAATCAAGATATTATAATTTTTTATTTAAAGTGTAACTAATTGTCGGAAATTGCCATAAATATTGGATAACATTTGTTTTAAATAATAATAATAATTTAGACGTTGTTTTTTTTGGATTGATTGATTGAATACTTTATTTTGACACAATCGTAGGACAAACATTTGAAAAAACAAACAATAACAGTGTCAACACGCTGGTCAAAAATGGATAAAACACAATAAAGCCAAGGCTTGTTTCCATTGTGGTCCATACATGGAACATAAAAAGGCACAAAAATACGAATGGACATGTACACGAGAGAGGACACCCTAAAAATAAGTACAATAACACCTAACCTGAAAACTCATACAGTCCAACTAATGTTAAAAGAACATTTTAAATCCGCAAACCCTTAAAACAGCTCATGATAAAAAGAGATAAAAACCAAGTTATGATAAAAGAGATAAAACCATATTAAGACCAATTTGAGTTGCTGCTGAGCCATGTTTTTAGGGCGGATTTAAATCCGAGTTCAGGAGTTCAGGAACTGTATCCTTTTAAATGCCCTTTTAAAATGAAAAATAGTGCTGGGAAAAGTACTTGAAAGTCCTTGAATTTCATTTTGCAATGTCTGTGGGAACCCTGTTGGCATCTAACCAGAGTGCAGGGTAACGGTAAAGTGCAAAACAATATCCAGTGTAACAAGTTATTATATGGAATATTATGTAACAAGGCTACTGAGTAAATATGCTAATCGGATTATTATGTACAGTGACACAGGTGACACTATGGTAATAAGCCATACTGGCCAGTGGTATAACTACAGATATACAGTATATATATATGCAGATATGGATATAGTATATTTAATTTTCATTTCAAACCTTTATTTAAACTCGAAAGGCAACTGACTACTATAACTCCCTTATTTACAGCCTCGTTGAGCGTATAAAACCACACAGCATATAAAATCATAACAAAGAGACAACAAGACGAGGCAAAAAGCAAGGATGACGAATCAACTAAAACACGTACAAAGGTTGGAGATCAAGGTTTTAAACTCTATATACTGTATATATACTCTACGTATAAACTGTATAAACGGGTATGTATGTATACAGGTATATAAACAGGAATATATGCAGATATCAAACAGATGTAGATAAATATATATATATATATAAGGTATATATACAGTATTATTGCACGTGTACATTATGTAACAACAGATCTATGCTCAGTGTCCCTATGGTTTAAAAGTGACGTGTTCGTGGCACCGTGCTCGTATTACTGGCAGGCTCTGACATTATGGCTATTAGTATCTGATTAGTGCACCAGATTTAATCGGAGGTATGTGTTTCAGTGACATGAGAGCAGGGCGGTCGGTCGGTACACTATAGCTGTCCTCCTCATGATCACCTTGGTATGTCATGCCAGGGATAACTGAGATGTTTTCACATAGGACGACATTAACCCTTTCACTTACCACACTACAGACGGTTAACCTTATGTAGTGTGGTAGTGAAAGGGTTAACCTTCTGTAGTGTGGTAGTGAAAGGGTTAACCGTCTGTAGTGTGGTAGTGAAAGGTTAACCGTCTGTAGTGTGGTAGTGAAAGGTTAACCTTCTGTAGTGTGGTAGTGAAGGGTTAACCGTATGTAGTGTGGTAGTGAAAGGGTTAACACTATGTAGTGTGGTAGTGAAGGGTTAACCGTATGTAGTGTGGTAGTGAAAGGGTTAACCGTATGTAGTGTGGTAGTGAAAGGGTTAACCTTCTGTAGTGTGGTAGTGAAAGGGTTAATGCACACGGTGAGAATTAGGCCGCTCTTCGCTGGATGACTTGTGACTTAGTGCAAAGTTGGGAATCGGGAGTGAAAATATAATATAATCATTGAAATACCAGTCAGCAGAATCGGCCAATCATCTGTCGGTCCTCACAGACCTGTGTAGGTTTTTAATCAAAATTAAGCCATGGAGTCATAATGCTTCATAAAGGCCATCTATAGACGTCAGGGCCTCTTTTTATTTCACAAGAGGATTAGTCAGTTCTTGATCTCAACATTGTACCAGTTACTCAGTGTCGTTGTGTGTTAGAAAGACAGACTATAGAGACGGAAACCAAATTCTATTGATCAATCGTTATTTGGTTTCTTTTTTAGATGAGATTAGATTAAAAATGTATTCTCATCATACAGCACAAGTACAGTACAACGAAAATAAGTTTGGCAAGCAACCAGAGTGCAAACAGTAAAATGCAATAGTAATATACACATTAAACTGGGTATAGAATATATACATTTGTACTACTTAGTAATAGTGTTAATCAGATGTACAATATGTACAGAGTTGTAGTATTATATGTACAGTGATACAGGTATAAAGACACTATGGTAGTAAGTCATACTGGCCAGCAGAGTAACTAGTAGAGTAGTATGTAATGGATATGTACAGATATAGATAGAGTATCTACAGATATGTAAATATATGCAGGTATGTACAGACAGAAGTGCATATATATATGTATATATATACATACACACCACAGTATATAGACTAGAGCATTATTGTACAAGCTATCATACAGAGTTATATGGGTCATATGCCGGTGTATAAGTAGGTATAGAAGGAGGAACAAATTGTAAAGCGCTTTGGATAAAAAGCTGCTATATAAATGCAGCCATTTACCATTTCTATGGATAGACGAGGACACTAGGATCGCATGAGATACCTATTCTTATGTCTGAAATGTATGCCATTTTTTATTTTGTCAATTTGTGTGCTGATTTTATGTTCATTTTGGTACTAATTGCTGTGGTGCACTCTGGACTGCGGTCCATGTGTTCGAAGAGTACTGTGTATAGATGGTTATTAATATTTAATAATAATTTTTTTTGTATCTACTTTTTCTCCTCCTTTTTTCTGTGATTTTTCTCCCCATCCCAATTGACCTCTCGTGCCAATTCTCCCTCCCCTGTCCTGATCGTTGCTCACATATGCCCCCCACTGGCCGGTTGTAGGGAGGATAGAAGCCTTGCATCACATGTCCCCTCCGATACACGTGGAGGCAGCCTGTCACATCTTTTCACCCGCCAGCGCGGACTCTCATTTGGCGAGGAGTAACGTGTGGGAGGCTCACACTGCCCCCGCCATTTTTCCTGACTTTGCTGTGCAGGCGCCCTGACCGACCTGTAGGAGTCGCTTGAAAACGAGGGTGACCTCGATTGTAATTTCGAGAATAAATAAAGGTTGATGATGATGATTTCAGGGCAGTCGGTGACGTAAAGCAGGGGTTCCCAAACTTTTCAGGCCGGGGCCCAGAAAATAAGGCGTCAGAGAGCCGCGGCCCAATGCACATCGTCAGGCTTTTTTTTTTTTTTTTTTTTGTCGGGCGACCGATTTTTTAAGCCAAATATCACTTCAATCCTATTAAGTTAGTTCAAGTTAGTTATTCATTTATATGTGCTATTTATGAGAGGGCTAACTTGTTGCAAAATAATAATGATAATAATAATAGCCTCATTAAAATACTATTGTTGCTTCGGTTGTTTTCAGCGTTTTATGTGCATAATCTGTTATTTAGTTTGAAATGTTCGTTGAAATAAGTAGATTTTTCGTTTTTGTTTATTTATTAAGTTAATATAAAACCATATAGTCACATTTTAGAATACAATAGAATAGAATTTTTGAATACAACTAGAAACACTGTCCTGGCCTGCTTCTAAGTTCAGTGGCCTGACAAAAAAAAAAAATTATTATTTTAATTTTTTTTAATCATCCTGCGGCCCTCCCGTGGCTGCTCGCGGCCCACCTTTGGGTCGCGACCCCGACTTTGGGAACCACTGACGTAAAGGCTTTGATCTCGGCTCCCGCCGCTCCCGCATCACTGTTGTCGCCCCCCCCCCCCCCCCCTCTCTCTGTCGAATGCAACTGCTTGTTATTGAGCTGTTGTTGTGGCACGGAGGCCCTTGACGTCAGCGCTCGCTGGGAGGCTCCCGGGGGGCTCCTGGGGGGTCACGCCTGAGAGCCTCTCTCTCTCTCTCTCTCTCTCTCTCTCTCTCTCTCTCTCTCTCTCTCTCTCTCGCGGAGACGATCGCCCGTTACCCAGGAGACCGCTGGGCTGTTGTTGTTTTTCTCGCTACCTACCTGCGCAGCAGCGACACGCGCGGAGGTTATATGATCCTGGTGACGGTTCAGGGATGGGCACTGGGGGCGGGCGCGGGTTTTGGAGGAGGGTGAGCCTTAACCCTTTCACTGCCACACTAGTACAGAAGGTTAACCCTTTGCTACCACACTACAGACGGTTGTTAACCTGCTGTCGTGTGGTAGTGAAAGGGTTAACCTGCTGTCGTGTGGCAGTGAAGGGTTAACCTGCTGTCGTGTGGCAGTGAAGGGTTAACCTTCTGTAGTGTGGTAGTGAAAGGGTTAACCTGCTGTCGTGTGGTAGTGAAAGGGTTAACCTGCCGTCGTGTGGCAGTGAAAGGGTTAAAGGATAGAATAATAATTCAGGAGTACAGTTTTGAGTAAAAAATACATCAAACATTTGTTTTTTCTTTCAAAGAATTATATCTTGCAGCATATTTTAAGTTTTTCTTTCTTATATTAAAATAGATTTAGTTTTTAAGAATTTGTAGGCAAAAATAAGCATGTGCTTCAGCCTATTCCTTTTTTTCAGTCGTTGATTTTGGGAT
>NC_140175.1:11767238-11779738 GCF_963971535.1 Notolepis coatsorum | reverse complement strand
ATGTGTGCGGATTGGGGGCCCATGTTTAACATGTCATAAGTCAAAGGGACTTGATTCTCTTTCTTTTGCCAGCTATACTGTACATACTGTAGAAGCATATTTAGATCTCTCCAGTGGAGGAGAAAGGCATTCTATCTGAATAACCTTTGTCCAAGATTCAAGATTCAAGAGATTTATTAGTCACATACAGACAGACACGAGACATGTAGTGAAATGAAGGTGGCCATGCCCGCCTTGATTGTGCAAAAAAATACAAATAATAATAGAATAAAATAGAATAGATGACACCGCATGTATATATTCCCTCCCCGCCGTATGTATATCTCTCTCCCACCCACCCACCCCCTCCAAATGTACAGTCTCCACCCCACCGTATGTATATCTCTCTCCCACCCACCCACCACCTCCTAATGTATATATAAAAAAGCAGCCATTTAATGTACAGTCCCCTCCCCATCATATGTATATACTCTGTCAGGATCTAGGGGTAACAGTACTGTATATTTGAATACCGTTTATGTCACAAATGTATCAGTACTAAATACCTGTATGTCCCTATGCCATAAATGTCATGTATGTTGTGTATGTCATAAATGTCGATATGAATTGAAAATGGGGGACCCTGATGTAAACAAGACAAACGTCTTTCTCTGGTCTGCATCCCCTTAACAATTGTGTGTATTGAGCCGTACTGTATTGTACCCATTCTGCAATCTGTTAAATAAAGTTTTCATTCATTCATTCATTCATTCATTCAGACATGATAAAAGGTACTAAGATAAAATACAATTCAATGCTAAGCTTACGAATGAAATGTAATGAGTCCTATATACACTACTATACAATACTATACAATATACAGTTATGCTATATGTAACTATACTAACTATACTATACTAAACCATACAGTGGAGTCACAGTAGCCATTCATTTCACAGACAACATTTTACTGGGTAGGTGACGGAAACATGATTTGTGACAATATTGCCAGTCTCAACAGACCCAGACTATGAATCTATCATTCCCTCAAAGTACAGGCAGAGACACAAGTGGATTTCTTGCTACTGGTTTATTTGAAGCCTTGTTTCTCCAAATCCACCGTGACAACTTAATAAATGAGAAAACATAAGCCATGTTAGCTTAACATAAAACAATAACATGCACAGCATGTGAAATAACACTTGACTTTACCAGAGTAAAATACAGAACATTCTACAACAAGTTCAAGTTCAAGTTTCTTTATTAGTTGTCATACAGAAGTACAGAATACTTTTATACAAAATGCTTCTTTCTGTTACGCTCCAGAGACTGTGCTAGACAAAAATAGATAAGTATAAAATAAAATAAGTATAGCAAGTATAAAATAGAAGTCAAGTACGTAGACACATGTGTTCAGTATGTACAATGTTCAATGCAGAGTAGAAGTAACTGAGTTACCATACAATATACTATACAATATACTAATATACTATACAGTGCAAAGCAGAAATGGGATGAGGTACAATTTAGGTACAATTTACAGTAAGGTGTAATGAGGTATGGGTTGTAGTGCAAATTCTTTACCAATAAATATAAAGTGTGTTTAGGTGATCTAAAGTGTGGAGAGTGGGTGCTGCAGTGTGTTGTTTGTTTAAAGTGAGTGTGTGCGTGTGGATGTGTGTGCTGTGAGTGCATTTGATGGTTGTTACATAGTGTTATTGTTCGTTGAGCATCCTGATGGCCTGTGGATAGAAGCTTCTTCTGAGTCTTTCTGTGCTTGCCATGAGACTCCGGTATCGCTTGCCTGACCGCAGCAGTTCAAAGAGGCAGTTGTTTGGGTGGCTGGAGTCTTTGATCATTCTCTTAGCCTTACCCCTGCAGAGCTTGTTGTAAATGTTCTGGAGAGTGGGAAGCCCCCCTCCAATTGTGCGTTCGGCTGAACGGGTCACTCTCTGTAGTCTGCTACGGTCTTGTGCGGTGCTATTCCCAAACCAGGAGGTGATGTTGCCAGTCAGGATGCTCTCTATTGTACACGAGTAGAAGTTCTCATGCCTTAGGCGCCTGAGGAAGTAGAGGCGTTGCCGTGCCTTCTTCACAACACTGTCAATGTGTGTGGTCCATGTCAAGTCCTGGGATATGTGGACTCCGAGGTACTTGAAACAAATGGGGAATAATCTTCAGTCTTGATTGATTGATTGATTGATTGAAAAGTTTATTAACAGATTGCAGAATGGGTACAGTACAGTACAGCTCAATACATACAATTGTTAAGGGGATGCAGACCAGAGAAAGACTTTCGTCTTGTTTACATCAGGGTCCCCCATTTTCAATTCATCATAACATATATGACATACATGACATACAGATAGACAGTACTGCTACATCTATACATTTATGACATATCAGATTTGCAAATACAGTACTGTTTGTGATACAAAAGTGTCCAGAAAAGGAGTGTATATACATTTGGCATAGAAACTGTACATTGGAGGAGGTTGGTTGGGTGGGGTGGGGTTGGGTGGGTTGGGTGAGGGCTGTACATTGGAGGTGGGGGGGGGGGGGGGGGGTTGGGAAGGGGACACACACACATTTTACACTGTACATTGGAATATTGACAAAGCCTTACTTGGTCATTTACTGTACAACTAGGTTAGGACATTTGTAGGGGCCAGTTTCGAATTGCAGTCTCACGTAGGTGTTTTTTGAGAGTGTTTTTGAAGGTGGGTAGTGATTCACATTCCTTTACAGCTTTAGGCAGGGCGTTCCACATTGATGTGGCATAATTGCGAAACGTGTTTAGTCCCTTGTTTGATCCGAATCTGGGTTTTACATGATTTGTGGAGCTTCCTCTGGTGTTGTGATCGTGGTATTCACTGACCTTTGGGAAGTATTTTGACATGTACATGGGTACCTTGGTCGCGTAGTGTATCTTGTAGACCAGGCCCATTGCAAGTTGCTGTACTCTGTCGTCTACTCTAAGCCATCCTAGGTTGTCAAAGTGGGCAGGGGTGAGGTGGGTTCTAGGAGTCAGGTCAAGTAGTAGTCTGACTAGCTTGTTTTGAGATGTTTGTAATTTGTTTTTTAGTGCCTTTGAGGTGCTTTGGTACCATGAGGTGCAAGCATAGTCGTAGTACCCTTGAATGAGTGCTCCTGCTAGAGTCTTCAGGGTATTCTTGTTTACCAGAGAGGAGATCCGGTACAAGAATCGCGTTCGTTGGTTGACTTTTTTTTATTACATTGGATGCCATTTTGTCACAGGAAAGATTAGCCTCTAGGATGGAACCCAGGTAGGTAATTTCATCTTTCCTTGTGATAATATTGTCACCCACTGTAACCGAGAAGCCGTCGGTCTTGCTGAGTTTGTTATTTGAACCGAAGAGAATGGACTCTGTTTTGCCCATGTGTAATGATAGTTTGTTGTCGGCGAGCCATATGCAGATTTTGCCTAGTTCCGAGCTGAGGGCTTTTTCAACCTGTAACTTGTTCTTGTCAGAGACCAGCAGGGCTGAGTCGTCCGCAAACAGGAACAAGTTGCAGTCACAAGCTGACGACATGTCATTTGCATAAATTAGGAATAGTAGCGGTCCTAGTATGCTTCCTTGTGGAACACCACAGCTCACTGTGAGGGGGGGGGATAGTGTACCGTTTACTTCCACCATCTGTTCCCTCCCCTCCAGGTAGGATTGTATCCAGCTCACTGATAAACTATCAAAACCAATTGCTTTTAGCTTGTCAATCAGAATGGTGTGATTGACAGTGTCGAAGGCCTTTTGTAGGTCCAGCATGACCATGCCGCAGTATTTGCCCGCGTCCACCTCTTGTTTGATGTGGTCGTTCAAGTAGAGAAGGCATGTGTCAGTGGAGTGGGATGTTCTGAAGCCAGATTGGAATTCGTAGATTAGATTTTTTTCCGCGAGGTACTTTTCGATCTGTTCGTATACTATTTTTTCCATGACTTTCGAGATGGATGTAAGGATAGAAACAGGGCGGTAGTTACCCGGGTCTAATTTGCTGCCCTTTTTGTGCAGGGGTGTTACTCTCGCAATTTTGAAGTCCTTGGGGACGTGTCCCTGTTTTATGGAGAGGTTTATTATGTGTGTGATGACTGGGGTGATGGCTGCTGCTGAGTCTCTGAGGAATTTGGAGGGGATGTTGTCATGGCCAGTGGCCTTGTTTGGTTGGAGGGCGCTCAGTTTTTTGAGTACCTCATCTGTAGTTACTATTTCCAGTTTGAAGTCGTCTTTGTGGACGCCTAGGTTCTTGTAGTATGCTACTATGTGTTCTACCCCATACTGCCCTGAGTGGGAGGGTAGTTTGTTTACCAGTGTTGTGGCTATGTTTGTGAAGAAAGTGTTTAAGTAATTGGCTACATCCAGCTTGTCTGTGATGAGCGTGTTGTCCGTCTTTATGTTTATGTTTGAGAACCTGGTTTTGAGTTTTTTACTGCAGCCTAGTTGATTGTTGAGTAATTTCCAAAGTTCACATGGTTTATTTTTGTTTTCCTCGGTTTTGTCATTGATGAAATTTTTTTTAGCAGTTTTGATCATGGAGTTTACGTCATTTCTTAGTCTGTTTCTTTCTAGTTTGAGTTCAGTCACGTGGTCTTGGAGTTCACTGCTCGTGCTTTTGGTAAGCTTTGACTGACTTTTACGAAACTCAGAGCATTTTTTGTCTCTGGCTTTCATAGCGGTCAGTATTTCAGTGTGCATCCACGGCTCCGCGCGATTTTTTACCCTGGTGGTTCTTAGGGGGGCCATGTTGTTTAGTATTGATGAAAATTTGGTTTTGAAGCCAAGCCAAGTTTCTTCAACCAGTGTCTTCCGTTTGCTTGTAACCGTCACATCAATTAAATGATAACTTTCACCGGAGCATCCATGCTGCTTGCCTAGTAACTGTATGACTAGTGTATCAGGAGATGTGCTCGTTTGGCCTGATGGTGAGAGAGAGAGAGAGAGAGAGAGAGAGAGAGAGAGAGAGAGAGAGAGAGAGAGAGAGAGAGAGAGACAGAGAGACAGAGAGAGAGAGAGAGAGAGAGAGAGAGAGAGAGAGAGAGAGAGAGAGACAGAGAGACAGAGAGACAGAGAGAGAGAGAGAGAGAGAGAGAGAGAGAGAGAGAGAGAATGAGAGAGAGAGAGCGAGAGAGGTTGCTTTGAGTGGAGGTGGTCTGGTGATTAGTGATGCTTCCTAACACCCTTCTAAGAAGGTGTTCTGGTGTTAAAAGAAGCGTGCAGCTCACTCCCCATTGTGGGAATGACACAGAGGTGGGGCCTTCCCTCCCCTCCTCCTCCTCCCTCTCTTCTTCCCCTCCTCCTTCTTCCCTCCCTCCCCTCCTCCCTCCCCTCCTCCTCCTCCCTCTCTTCTTCCCCTCCTCCTTCTTCCCTCCCCTCCTCCTCCTCCTCCTCCTCCTCCCTCTCTTCTTCCCCTCCTCCTTCTTCCCTCCCCTCCTCCTCCTCCTCCTCCTCCCTCTCTTCTTCCCCTCCTCCTTCTTCCCTCCCCTCCTCCTCCTCCTCCTCCCTCTCTTCTTCCCCTCCTCCTTCTTCCCTCCCCTCCTCCTCCTCCTCCTCCTCCCTCTCTTCTTCCCCTCCTCCTCCTCCCTCCCTCTCTTCTTCCCCTCCTCCTCCCTCCTCTCCTCCGCCTCCTCCCTCCCTCTCTTCTTCCCCTCCTCCTCCTCCCTCCCTCTCTTCTTCCCCTCCTCCCTCCCTCTCTTCTTCCCCTCCTCCCTCCCTCTCTTCTTCCCCTCCTCCCTCCCCTCCTCCTCCTCCTCCTCCTCCCTCCCTCTCTTCTTCCCCTCCTCCTCCTCCCTCCCTCTCTTCTTCCCCTCCTCCTCCCTCCTCTCCTCCGCCTCCTCCCTCCCTCTCTTCTTCCCCTCCTCCTCCTCCCTCCCTCTCTTCTTCCCCTCCTCCCTCCCTCTCTTCTTCCCCTCCTCCCTCCCTCTCTTCTTCCCCCCCTCCTCCCTCCCTCCCTCCCCTCCTCCTCCTCCTCCTCCCTCCCTCTCTTTTTCCCCTCCTCCTCCTCCCTCCCTCTCTTCTTCCCCTCCTCCCTCCCTCCTCCTCCTCCCTCCCCCCCTCTCTTCTTCCCCTCCTCCTCCTCCCTCCCTCTCTTCTTCCCCTCCTCCTCCTCCCTCCCTCTCTTCTTCCCCTCCTCCTCCCTCCCTCCCCTCCTCCTCCCTCTCTTCTTCCCCTCCTCCCTCCCTCTCTTCTTCCCCTCCTCCTCCCTCCATCTCTTCTTCCCCTCCTCCTCCTCCTCCCTCCCTCTCTTCTTCCCCTCCTCCTCCCTCCCTCCCTCTCTTCTTCCCCTGCTCTTTCTCTCCGTCCGTCATTAACTCCGAAGGGCCCCTCGCAATCCAGGAAGTGCAGGAAATGTAGGAAAAAACTACTGAAAATAATCAAAAGGCTTCCCTGCTGCAGGCGAAAGAAGAAAGTAACCTTTTCTCCACAAGAGAGTTCCAATGTTCCAAAAAAGAAAATTGTAATAGGCTTTGATTGATTGATTGAAAACTTTATTAACAGCTTGCAGAATGGGTATACAGTACAGTACAGCTCAATACATACAATTGTTAAGGGGATGCAGACCAGAGAAAGACTTTAGTCTTGTTTACATCAGGGTCCCCCATTTTCAATTCATCATAACATATATGACATTGATACACGACATACAGATAGTCAGTACTGCTACATCTATACATTTATGACATACCAGATTTGCAAATACAGTACTGTTTGTGATACAAAAAGTGTCCAGAAAAGAGAGTATATACATTTGACGTAGAAACTGTACATTGGCCCTGATCATTAAGGCATAAGATATTGATGGCTAGTGCATTTGTTTGGCTATTGTGTCACAAAGTTAATAAACTCCTTTTGAAACAGTGACCGCTGTGTCATTTATGTTTAATGTAGACCTTGTTTTATTTGTACGTCAGCTCTTTGACTGCCAGAGAGGAGTGGACTCAACCTTGATGACTCGGACTAGGGTAACGGGGATTCAACTCTAACTTGACTCAGGCTCTTCTTTGGTGACTTGGACTCGGACTCGAACACTGGGGACCTCGAGATCTAGTGACTCGACTACAACGCTGCCTTGAGAAGTCCTGGGGATGTGTTGATCCAGCGGGTGTGTCGACGTGGCTGTTACTCTGGTCTCCAGATCTCTGGGAGCGACGTATAAAACGCCTGAACTCCCGAGAGGATGCGATGGCGGTAAAACAACAGTACGATTATAATAAGGATGATTGGAATAACAAGAAGGGTGGTGATGTAGTGGTTAACACTGTCGCCTCACTGCTAGAAGGTCCTGGGTTCAATTCCCGCTTGGGGACCAGGTGGCCGCGTTGCCAGGTACCCAGGTGGGGGATCTCCCGGGCCTTTCTGTGTGGAGTTCGTCCCCCCCCCCCCCCCCCCCGTGTGCTCGCAAGGGTTTCCCCTCCAGAATATAAACTCAATGGAAAAACATGCACAACAGATTAGGGCTGCACGATTAATTTTTTTTACTTTTATATATTTTTTAACCAGGAAGTCCCATTGAGATACAAGATCGGTTTGGGAGAGGGAGGTAAGGGGTTTTAGATTGTGTGTTGGGAAGTTTAGACTTCAGAGAGGGAGAGTAAAGTACAGAAAAAAAGGTACCGTTGGGTACCGGTATCGATTCACAGGTAAAAATAAACGTTTTCAGGCTCGGTGTCTCGAACAGACCCACAGCGTAGGCCAGATGCAAGCCGCATTTTACAATAAACCTCTGTGGGGCTGCTTTTTTTTTTTTATTATTATAATCGCAAATGTAATCGCAATCGCAATATCTGTCAGAAAAATCGCAATTAGATTATTTCCCAAAATCGTGCAGCCCTAATCTGCATGACGCGACAGTGGCTCAGGAGGGAGAGCAGTCGTCTGGCAATCTGGAGGTTCCCGGTTCGATCCCCGCTCCTCCCGGGCAGCGTGTCGATGTGTCCTTGAGCAAGACACTTAACCCCTAACTGCTCCCGATGAGCATGTTGGCACCTTGCATTGTCGCCTCCGCCGTCGGTGTGTGAATGTGTGAGTGAACGGGTAAAATGTGAGGAACAAATTGTAAAGCGATTTGGATAAAAGCGCTATATTAAAAAAAAAAAAAAAAGCAGCCATTTACCATGACAAATAAAGAGTTCTTCTTCTAAACAGAGCATGTCTTCCCCTCTCTCTCCAGGGGCAGGTGGTGACCCGCGTGCTGTGGAGTGATCCGGACATGGCTCCTGAAGACACGGAGTGCTACGTGGTTCTGGAGGGCTCCAGGCTCCTCCACGTGACCCAGGCCAGGAGGGCGGAGGACGGGCTCTCCCTGTCCTTCACAGCCCCTGGTACGTCTCTGAGTACCTGTCTGAACCCTGTCACTACCTCACTACAGACGGTTAACCCTGTCACTACCACACTGCAGACGGTTAACCCTGTCACTACCACACTACAGACGGTTAACCCTGTCACTACCACACTACAGACGGTTAACCCTGTCACTACCACACTACAGAAGGTTAACCCTTTCACTACCACACTACAGAAGGTTAACCTTTCACTACCTCACTACAGACGGTTAACACTTTCACTACCACACTACAGACGGTTAACCCTGTCACTACCACACTACAGACGGTTAACCCTTTCACTACCTCACTACAGACGGTTAACCCTGTCACTACCACACTACATAATGTTAACCCTTTCACTACCTCACTACAGACGGTTAACCCTGTCACTACCACACCGCAGACGGTTAACCCTGTCACTACCACACCACAGACGGTTAACCCTGTCACTACCACACCACAGGAGGTTAACCCTTTCACTACCACACTACAGGAGGTTAACCCTTTCACTACCACACTACAGACGGTTAACCCTTTCACTACCACACTGCAGACGGTTAACCATTTCACTACCACACTACAGAAGGTTAAGCTTTCACTACCACACTACATAAGGTTAACCCTTTCACTACCACACTACAGAAAGTTAACCTTTCACTACCACACTACAGACGGTTAACCCTTTCACTACCACACTACAGACGGTTAACCCTTTCACTACCACACTACAGACGGTTAACCCTTTCACTACCACACTACAGACGGTTAAGAGGAACACACAGAACACAGCTCTTGGTGTCAGATGTCAGGCTGATACCAGGCTAGTGGTTTTTGGTACAGAAGAACTTCCTCTCATGTAAAATCCGACACCGAGATAAGAGGCGGTTTCAACTTGATGACATAACAAACACTGTGAGTGGACCCGTGTTTATTCCCCGTCGTAGTGTTTTGCTAATACCAAAGCCAAAAGGGAAAAACCAACTTCAAGTTGTTCCCTTGCGACAAAATTCCGCTGAAATGGTATAATGTACATACAGTTTACAAAAAGCATGGTAAAGACATGTCAGAAAGCAATTTACTGCATCCCCCAAACCGTTTTTAGCTTTTATTAAAATTTTCGAGCTAACTGGGTACCTAGCTAGCTCATTCACAAGGACAATTTAGCAAATAAACTAGCTGGGTACCCAGCTAGCTCGAAAATTGGAATAAAAGCTAAAACGGCTTGCCATACAGGCTAACTTCAGTAAGTCAAGTCAAGTCAAGTCAATTTTATTTATATAGCACATTTCCAGGCAGCGGCAGCTGGCACCAAAGTGCTTCACAGGCTGGTTGATAAAAACAAAATAATGTGATGCAAGGTATAAGATTAAAAACATAATAAAGCAATGAAAGTAATAAAAACAAAATAATATGATGCAAGATATAAGATTAAAAACATAGTAAAGCAATGAAAGTAATAAAAACAGGTAGGACACAGTAAAACAAGGAGAACCGGTAGGTTTTTAAAAGTGATTTAAAAGCCTGCACGGTCTGGGCGGTCCGTACGCTGAGGGGGAGGCTGTTCCACAGTCTAGGCGCTGCGGTGGAGAAAGCTCTGTCTCCCCTAGTCTTGAGCCTAGTTCTAAGTAAGGTTAATCAATGTACTGAAACACGATTCCCTTAAAAAACCTCTTTGCCACAGAAACCTAACGTGACTTTCTTGTCATCTTCCGGTCGTCTTCGCCCACACAGGTCATGACCTCCCAGAGGTCGTCTCTGTCACGTCCTACTACTGCCGCGCGGAGGGCGGAGTCGAGCCGCGCGGGGGCGGAGCCTCTCTGGAATACGTCACCGACGTCGCTCAGGAAGTGGCCGAGTATCTCGGAGCCAACGGCGCCAGCCTGAGTCCCCGGAGCTACCTGGACATCCTGGGGAAGGTCTCGCCACCAGGAGAGGGGGACGGAGACGGGGGCCTGGACATCCTGGGTAAGGTCTCGTCCCCAGGAGAGGGGGACGGAGACGGGGGCCTGGACATCCTGGGGAAGGTCTCCCACCCAGGAGAGGGGGGCGGAGACGGGGGCCTGGACGTCCTGAGGAAGGTCTCGCCACCAGGAGAGGGGAACGGAGACGGGGACCTGGACGTCCTGAGGAAGGTCTCATCCCCAGGAGAGGGGGACGGAGACGGGGGCCTGGACGTCCTGAGGAAGGTCTCATCCCCAGGAGAGGGGGACGGAGACGGGGGCCTGGACGTCCTGAGGAAGGTCTCTCCCCCAGGAGAGGAGGGCGGAGACGGGGGCCTGGACGTCCTGAGGAAGGTCTCGTCTCCAGGAGGGGAGGGCGGAGACGGGGGCCTGGACGTCCTGAGGAAGGTCTCGTCCCCAGGAGAGGGGGGCGGAGACGGGGGCCTGGACGTCCTGAGGAAGGTCTCGTCCCCAGGAGAGGGGGGCGGAGACGGGGGCCTGGACGTCCTGAGGAAGGTCTCGTCCCCAGGAGAGGGGGGCGGAGACGGGGGCCTGGACGTCCTGAGGAAGGTCTCGTCCCCAGGAGAGGGGGGCGGAGATGGGGGCGCCGGCTCGGGGGACGGCGCGGGTCTCAGGGAGCTGGACGAGAGGATAACGCAGGCCATGGCGAACCTGGATTACCCTCAGCACTGGAGGAGCACAGGGAGCCAGCCTAAAGACGGTAACTGTCGTGTAACCAGGGGTGTAAAAACGGAGTTGCACTTCCGCGTTCGGTTTGCGCGATCTGATTGGCCACTGACGTTTTTTTCAATCGCGCCAGCAGGCTGTTACCCTAACCCTAACCTTAACCAACTAGCCCTAACCCTAACCCTAACTTTAACCAACTAACCCTAACCAACTAACCCTAACCTTAACCAACTTCGAAGAGAGAGCGACTTCGAAAGAGTCGCCAAGCTTAACCAGTTTGTTAGGAGTAACGCGATTGGCGCTGAAAAAAACGTCAGTGGCCAATCAGATCGCGCAAACCAAACGCGGAAGTGCAACTCCGTTAGGGAAAATATACACGTGGAGGGGACACATGATGCAAGGCTTCTATCCTCCCTACAACCGGCCAGTGGTTGGCATATGCGAGCAACGTTCAAGACAGGGGAGGGGAGAATTGGCACAGCGAAATTGGGATGGGAGAAAAATAGAAAAAGAGGAGAAAAAGTGGATAAAAAAAGAAAGTACAAAAAAGTAAAAGTTAAAACTTTTTTTATTCCGGGGCAATGAAATGTTCCGTTTCGTCCTCTTCATCACTCGTACTATCGTTCGTGGCCATCTTCTGTAGCTTGTCACTCTGACTGTCTATTCCTCTGATAGCAGTGACGGCTGTCAGAATGTAGAGCTATTATTCTAACATATAGACCACTTACTTTAACAAAGGAAAACACACAAAAAACCACTTACAGCTCCTTTAATCGGTTTCACAGTGGCTCCAAGCTTCCTTCAAGCATGTCATTGTGTCTTTGCGCCCCCTGAGACGTGTTATTTTTTTTTTATAACTTTCTTTATTGGAGGTTTTCAAAAAATAAAAAGTACAGATAATTATTAGGGATGTTCGATATTGGCTTCTTTACCGATATTCGATATACCGATATTGTCCAACTCCTAATTTCCGATACCGATATCAACCGATACCGATATAAGCAGTGTTTCCCCCCCCCGCCAAAAAACTGAATAATTTCAGGTAATTAACATTACATATCTCTTGCTGTGGAATTAACACAACATTATGCATACTTTTGACAAATAAATTAAATCAGAATTTGTTCTTACTTGCTTGCCTGGGTAAATAAAGGTTAAAGAAATTAAAAAAATTATTTAAATTAAAAAGAAAAAATTCAATGTTATTTTAATTTTTTTTTTACTGATACCGATATTTTACGATATTACATTTGAATGCCAATATCGGCCGATAATATCTGACATCCCTAATAATTATACAAATTATACATCTTCCTTTGTTCCACTTTGTAAAGTGGATCTGCAAGCAAAAAAATTCAAAGATTAATGGAAAAAAGGGCACTTTTTTATGAGGCACAAAGGGCCTGTAAGGGAACCATACGAGACGTGTTATTCTGACCCCGTTCGACTCCGTTCGGAGCCACTCCAGCAGCATGTGACGCCCGCTGACACTTCAAAAGGACAGTCTCGCAAGGACCTTCTTTGGAAGTGTCACTCAAAATCTCCTCTCTCTCTCTCTC
>NC_140175.1:11756148-11764538 GCF_963971535.1 Notolepis coatsorum | reverse complement strand
TAACCCTAGCGAGGGTGGCGGAGAGGAGGAGCCTTGCTAAGCTCCAGGCCGCCTAAATTCTTATCCCAACGCATGTTTGCTTCCGCGTTCGCGTTTTGCGCTCTGATTGGCCACTGACGTTTCTGGTTGCGCCAATCGTGTGACGGCAAGTTCTTTCCCGGTTAAGCTTAGGCACTCCTTTCAAAAGTTGGTTAAGGTTAGAGTGTGGATCGTAGGCGTTAGGTAGTTTGCTGCTGGTCGAGGCGGAAATGGGCGCGCCATGCGATTGGGCGCACATGTCACATGACGAGAAACGTCAGTGGCCAATCAGATTCGCAAAACGCGAACGCGGAAGCAAACATGCGTTGGGTTAAGAATAGACGCCTCCAGGCCATCAGGAGAAACCCCTCCACCCACTATACACAGACTTGGCTGACAGGAGGAGCCAGTGCAGGCTCACACTACCCAAAGCAGCACTGAACAGCACAGGAAGTCCTTCATTCCAACAGCATCACTGAGCACAGAGTGACAGTTATGTACCATCTTCCTGGACTCTTACTTTTTTTAAACAGCACTGTGCAATACTACACCTACTGTAGACCTCAGTATATTTTTACTGTATATTTTATTCCATTTTTATTCTATTTTTATTCTACTCTTATCTTAGGCAATTTGATTTGATTTGTTTTTGTTATTCTTATTCGTGACCTGTTCTGTCTAAATATTAAATGTTTAAATGTTGAGCGATTTGCAGTGTCAAATTTCCCTCGGGATAATAAAAGTATTTCTATTCTATCTATTCTATAAAGAAAAAATATTAAAGAAAAACTAAATAAAATACAAATACAAATAAAATTAAATATATCTTCCCTAGACATGGAAGCAATAGTCAACATGGCTCAAGACAAAGGTTTTGTTCAAGAAGGGACAGAAAGAAGAAAAGCTTTATCTGGTCCTGCCCCTTCCTTACAGTATCATATTAATATGTATTAAGTTATCTATCAATATAACAAATAATATACCTACTGTATCCACTACAGCAAAAGATAAATAAATAATTACAAAAATACTAGTCCACGTTATTTTCAAGGTCCTCTAACTTATACTTAGAATTCCTGTTTATATCTGCATTTAAACATTTCAATAGTAATGAAATACGGCGGCTAAGAGGCGCAGTGGGCAAGGCGCTCGCCACTAATGCAGGAGACGCTGGGTTCGAGCCCAGCTCTCTGCGTTGCTTCCGGCTTGGCTGGTCGTTCATACTAATACAATTGGCAGTATTAGGGGGTGGGAAAGCTGGTGGGTGGGGATCGGACATTGTGGACAGCGACTCCTACAGGTCGGTTGGTGCGCCTGTACAGCAGAATCAGGAAGCATCGGGGGCAGCGTGAGCCTCCCACGCGTTACTCCTCGCCGCTGAGAGATCGCGCTGTACAGGTGAAAAGATGCGACAGGCTGCCTCCTCGTGTACCGGAGGGGACACATGATGCAAGGCTTGGTCCACATTGCAGCCGACCAGTGGGAGGCATGGTCTAGCAACGTTCGAGACAGGGGAGGGGAGAATTGGATAATATGAAATTGGGGACAGGAGAAAAATAGAAAATGGGGAGAAAAAGTAGATAAAAAAAAGAATAATAATGAAATACTACTTTACTACTAGTAAATAGTGGGTCGGGTCGGGGGGGGGTCGGGGGATCGCCTCGTTACTACAGTGAGTCAGCGTGGCCTGAAAGGGCGAGTTAAGAGTTATGAGTCTCTTGCTCAAGGACACTTCGACACGCTGCCCCCGGGAGGAGCGGGAATAGAACCGGGAACCTTTCTGATTACTAGACAACGACCGCTCTACTTACTTTCTACTTACTTCTTAATTATTATTATTATTTTTTTTTAACTTACTTTCATTTTACTGTATGTAGCACACTCTCAGGGGCCCATACAGAAACAAGCATTTCATCATAAAGTATTCTGTATTTTGTTGTGAGTGACAAATAATAATAAACAAACTTGAACTTGAACTTGACACTTGAACTCTACCTCCTGAGCCACTGTCTCAAAGCTTATGCAATGTTCTGATTTGCACCAGAATGCATGAAGTGGAGTGGTTTATGCTTACAATTTGCAGAGGAAAGGCCCCCAGACCCCTGCACTTAAAGAAGGTTAACCCTTTCA
The DNA here is from genome assembly GCF_963971535.1 of Notolepis coatsorum. Classification (NCBI taxonomy): domain Eukaryota; kingdom Metazoa; phylum Chordata; class Actinopteri; order Aulopiformes; family Paralepididae; genus Notolepis; species Notolepis coatsorum. Next base: position 11,762,390 of record NC_140175.1, on the reverse strand, counting down.
CTACCACACTACAGAAGGTTAACCCTTTCACTACCACACTACAGAAGGTTAACCCTTTCACTACCACACTACAGACGGTGTGGTAGTGAAAGGGTTAACCCTCTGTCGTGTGGCAGTGGAAGGGTTAACCTTCTGTATTGTCGCAGTGAAAAGGGTTAACCCTTTGTCGTGTGGTAGTGAAAGGGTTAACCTTCTGTATTTTCGCAGTGCAAAGGGTTAACCCTTTGGTAGTGTGGTAGTGAAAGGGTTAAGGAGGTCGAGCGGCGCGCCTCTACCCGTGAAAATGTGAAAGTTACATTAGTCTGACACACGTTCAAAAATGACCCATGGCGGGTGAAGACGTACCTGGGCACAAGCTAGCTAGCTTAGCTTAGCTTAGCTTAGCTTAGCTTAACTTAACTTAGTTTACCTTAGCTTAGCAATACTGTATATTTGCATATCATATGTCACAAATGTAACAGTACTATATACCTGTATGTCATGTATGTCCCTATGCCATAAATGTCATGATGTCATGTTGTGTATGTCATAAATGTCACTATGAATTGAAAATGGGGGACCCTGATGTAAACAAGACAAACGTCTTTCTCTGGTCTGCATCCCCCTAACAATTGAGCCGTACTGTATTGTACCCATTCTGCAATCTGTTAAATAAAGTTTTCATTCATTCATTCATTCATTCATTCATTCATTCATTCATTCATTCATTCATTCATTCATTCATTATTCATTCATTCATTCATTCATTCATTCATTCATTCATTCATTCATTCATTCATTTCAGCTTAGCTTAGCTCTAAACAATGGAGTCACTGGTGTCCAATAAAGTCATGCATTTGTTTACAGTCACACACTGCCTAATTATAGGGCAAATGAGAACCATATAAGTCTGTTTTAAGTTTTTAATATTATTATTAATCATAATAATAATAATAATAATAATAATAATGAATATTTGCACAGCAGTATTTTAGATGCTTAGAGCTGTCAGAGCCGCAGGTCTTTCTCATACACTCCGCCTTTCCTCCCGTTCTAAGGTACATTATTGAACAACAATAAGTACGTCTACTTAAAGTTGTATGAAATCTTTTGTTTTATACAATTTTAAGTTATTATTTAAAGTGTATTATTAGATATTCACTCACACATCCCTTTGTGTGACGTGATGCATTTACGTTATCGACCTGGAAACGGTGTTTGAACAGGTTCCGCTTGTGTTTGTGTAAACAGTGCAGCCCTCTATACTACCCGCCCCCCGCTGTTCAAACACGCTGACGTGTGCGGAGCAAGTGATGCTACATAAAACAGTGGGCTGAGCCGCTGACTGTTGGGGCCATAAATCATAAAGCTCGTTCAGGTGTCATCTAAAAGAAAACACACCGGCCGGAGATATGAAGGTGATATGAAGGTGTGAAAGGTCTCTGACACTACGGAGCAGGTGCCCTCATACACAGGCAGCCAGCTTCCCTGACCATCGCATGCTAACCGTCTGCGGTGTGGTAGTGAAAGGGTTAACCTCCTGTGGTTGTGGTAGTGAAAGGGTTAACCTCCTGTGGTTGTGGTAGTGAAAGTGTTAACCGTCTGTAGTGTGGTAGTGAAAGGGTTGCCAGTCTGTAGTGTGGTAGTGAAAGTGTTAACCTTCTGTAGTGTGGTAGTGAAATGGTTAACCGTCTGTAGTGTGGTAGTGAAAGTGTTAACCGTCTGTAGTGTGGTAGTGAAAGGGTTGCCAGTCTGTAGTGTGGTAGTGAAAGTGTTAACCTTCTGTAGTGTGGTAGTGAAAGGTTAACCGTCTGTAGTGTGGTAGTGAAAGTGTTAACCGTCTGTAGTGTGGTAGTGAACGGGTTACCAGTCTGTAGTGTGGTAGTGAAAGTGTTAACCTTCTGTAGTGTGGTAGTGAAAGGGTTAACCTTCTGTAGTGTGGTAGTGAAAGTGTTAACCTTCTGTAGTGTGGTAGTGAAAGGGTTAACCTTCTGTAGTGTGGTAGTGAAAGGTTAACCGTCTGTAGTGTGGTAGTGAAATGGTTAACCGTCTGTAGTGTGGTAGTGAAAGTGTTAACCGTCTGTAGTGTGGTAGTGAAAGGGTTAACTGGCAGGTGAAAAGAGGCTGCTGGCTGTCTCCACATGTATCGGAGGAAGCATGTGATAGACCTCAGGGCTCCCTAGACCGATCAGGGGGGGGCACATGCGCGCAACGACCAGGAAGGGGAGGGGGGAATTGGCATAACGACTAAATTGGGATGGGAGAAAAATACAGAACAATAGGAGGAGAAAAAGTGGGAAAAAAAAGAAAAGAGGGCAGGGGTTTGAGAGAGAGGTCAATTGTGTGTCTTGCACAAGCTGTCGCGCGCGGCACAGTGGTAGACTTCCTCGAATGGGAGAGGGAGAAAGAGAAGGGGACCTGCACATAGAGCTGCCGCGATAACCGCATTACCGCGGTATCGCTGTTGCATCACGCTCACCGCAGAGTTAGGCTGAATACCGCGTCACTGCTGTTTTTTATCATAATAATAAAGTTGGCTTGCGGCTTGCGGCTCTGCAGATATACCCTACTCGGTTCCAAGCGACCCTATTGGGTAGAAGTGGTACCAGAAAAGTCATGTGAAACATTGCAGACCACTGACTGGTCAGAAGAGAGACGCGTCACACTTTGTAGCCTCAGTCTGAACAAAAACAGAACGCCGGCGCCGCCATCTTTACTGCCTCGCTAAGGATGCATTTCGTTCAGGATTTGTTTGCGACAGAACCAAGCAATAAACAAAAAAGAATGGATTCACTGTGTATTCTGCCTTATTTATTGATGAAACAAAACCGACATCAACCCAATTTACCACCGAGCGGAGAGTTTAGTGTCACAACAAGATCGCTGATGTGTTAAGTTTGTTGTTGTTAATACTACTGTCAGCCGATATACACGAGAGGTAACGTTAAACCCGGGTTTGCTTGGTAGAATACACAATGAGAGGTAACGTTAGCTTTGGCAGAATAGACGCAACGAGAGTCTGGTTAATGTTGTTATTGATTGATTGATTGATTGATTGAAACTGTGTTAAACTCTGGCTTGCTGCAAGCCCTCGGACATCTATGCCCACGGAGCTTTCAGTGTACACAAGCGAGCGGCCCCGCCTGCATCCCCACACACGGAGACAAACGGAGTAGTACCTGGCTGCAGTGGAAAAGGAACGAAGTACCAGGTGCCTAAAGCGGGTCGAGTCGAGTAGGTACTATGCAGTGGAAAAGCGCCATTAGACTAGAGGCAGGCTATAAGAGTAGACTACCAAAAAAAAAAAAAATGCATTCAAACTTTTTTTTTTTTTTGTGCGCACTGTGCGGTAATAACCGCGGCGGTAGGAAATATTTTGCAAATTCGTGCGGTAAGGAAAATATCAATACCGCGGCAGCTCTACCTGCACACAGCTGTGTTTACACGGTGCTCTCTCTCTCTCTCTCTCTCTCTCTCTCTCTCTGGCTCTCTCTCTCTCTCTCTCTCTCTCTCTCTCTCTCTCTCTCTCTCTCTCTCTCTCTCTCTCTCTCTCTGTCTGTCTGCCACTCGCAGACTGTGTGGATGACTGCCACTGAAAGTGCTTATGGGCGGAGCCAGGCCAATAACAGGCTGAAATCTTGAGGCTGGAAAATTATGCTTTTGAGTACTCAAAAGCACAATGATTTTTTTTTTAAATAAACCTTACAGATGTCTTCCATAGACTCACAGGAATTGTGTAAAGTTGCCCAAATAGTGCTAGGAATAGCAATGCAGGTCCCCTTTAAATTTACAATATGAAAATAGAAGTTTGTGTTTTTCTTCCAGATTGCAAGGCTCAGAGGTGAAGTTGAGGAGGAGGAGGAGGAGGAGGAGGAGGGTGGTGACGAAGAGGAAACCCACGCTGATGACGGAGGTGAGTTGACATGAGGGATGGCGCAGTTTGAAGTGTTGAATAATATCAATCACAGTGTTCACCCACCAGCAGGGCTGTACCGAATAGTTAGAAGCTTCGAAGCTTCATTCATAACGTTGATGTTCAAATTCTAAATCAACAGAGGAGATTTAAAAAGGCCCTAAAGGATAAAATAATTCAGGAGTACAGTTTTGAGTTAGGAGAGAGGAGAGGAGTTAGGAGAGAGGAAAGATGAGAGGAGTTAGGAGAGAGGAGAGATGAGAGGAGTTAGGAGAGAGGAGAGATGAGAGGAGTTAGGAGAGAGGAGAGATGAGAGGAGTTAGGAGAGAGGAGAGATGAGAGGAGTTAGGAGACATGAGAGGAGTTAGGAGAGAGGAGAGATGAGAGAAGTTAGGAGACATGAGAGTGGTTAGGAGAGAGGAGAGATGAGAGGAGTTAGGAGAGAGGAGAGATGAGAGAAGTTAGGAGACATGAGAAGAGTTAGGAGAGAGGAGAGATGAGAGGAGTTAGGAGAGAGGAGAGATGAGAGGAGTTAGGAGAGAGGAGAGATGAGAGAAGTTAGGAGACATGAGAGGAGTTAGGAGAGAGGAGAGATGAGAGAAGTTAGGAGACATGAGAGGAGTTAGGAGAGAGGAGAGATGAGAGAAGTTAGGAGACATGAGAGGAGTTAGGAGAGAGGAGAGGGGAGAGGAGTTAGGAGAGAGGAGAGATGAGAGAAGTTAGGAGACATGAGAGGAGTTAGGAGAGAGGAGAGATGAGAAGAGTTAGGAGAGAGGAGAGGGGTTAGGAGAGAGGAGACATGAGAGGAGTTAGGAGAGAGGAGAGGAGTTAGGAGAGAGGAGAGATGAGAAGAGTTAGGAGAGAGGAGAGGGGTTAGGAGAGAGGAGACATGAGAGGGGTTAGGAGAGAGGAGAGGAGTTAGGAGAGAGGAGAGATGAGAGGAGTTAGGAGAGAGGAGAGGAGTTAGGAGAGAGGAGAGGAGTTAGGAGAGAGGAGAGATGAGAAGAGTTAGGAGAGAGGAGAGGAGAGGAGTTAGGAGAGAGGAGAGATGAGAGGAGTTAGGAGAGAGGAGAGATGAGAGGAGTTAGGAGAGAGGAGAGGGGTTAGGAGAGAGGAGACATGAGAGGAGTTAGGAGAGAGGAGACATGAGAGGAGTTAGGAGAGAGGAGAGATGAGAAGAGTTAGGAGAGAGGAGAGATGAGAGGAGTTAGGAGAGAGGAGAGGGGTTAGGAGAGAGGAGACATGAGAGGAGTTAGGAGAGAGGAGACATGAGAGGAGTTAGGAGAGAGGAGAGGGGTTAGGAGAGAGGAGACATGAGAGGAGTTAGGAGACATGAGAGGAGTTAGGAGAGAGGAGAGATGAGAGGAGTTAGGAGACATGAGAGGAGTTAGGAGAGAGGAGAGATGAGAAGAGTTAGGAGAGAGGAGACATGAGAGGAGTTAGGAGAGAGGAGAGGGGTTAGGAGAGAGGAGACATGAGAGGAGTTAGGAGACATGAGAGGAGTTAGGAGAGAGGAGAGGAGTTAGGAGAGAGGAGAGATGAGAGGAGTTAGGAGACATGAGAGGAGTTAGGAGAGAGGAGAGGAGTTAGGAGAGAGGAGAGATGAGAAGAGTTAGGAGAGAGGAGAGGGGTTAGGAGAGAGGAGAGGAGTTAGGAGAGAGGAGAGATGAGAAGAGTTAGGAGAGAGGAGAGGGGTTAGGAGAGAGGAGAGGGGTTAGGAGAGAGGAGAGGAGTTAGGAGAGAGGAGAGATGAGAGGAGTTAGGAGAGAGGAGAGGAGTTAGGAGAGAGGAGAGGAGTTAGGAGAGAGGAGAGATGAGAAGAGTTAGGAGAGAGGAGAGGAGAGGAGTTAGGAGAGAGGAGAGATGAGAGGAGTTAGGAGAGAGGAGAGGAGTTAGGAGAGAGGAGAGGAGTTAGGAGAGAGGAGAGGAGTTAGGAGAGAGGAGAGATGAGAGGAGTTAGGAGAGAGGAGAGGGGTTAGGAGAGAGGAGACATGAGAGGAGTTAGGAGAGAGGAGAGATGAGAGGAGTTAGGAGAGAGGAGAGGGGTTAGGAGAGAGGAGAGATGAGAAGAGTTAGGAGAGAGGAGAGGAGTTAGGAGAGATGAGAGGAGAGGGGTTAGGAGAGAGGAGAGATGAGAAGAGTTAGGAGAGAGGAGAGGAGTTAGGAGAGAGGAGAGATGAGAAGAGTTAGGAGAGAGGAGAGATGAGAGGAGTTAGGAGAGAGGAGAGGAGTTAGGAGAGAGGAGAGATGAGAGGAGTTATTAGGACCAAGGTAGATCTGTTTCCCCGAAGCCTGTTTTTGGGGTTCGAACTTCGTCAGGGTTTTTTGAACGGACGTTCGAACCTTCGTT
>NC_140175.1:11748648-11751148 GCF_963971535.1 Notolepis coatsorum | reverse complement strand
GTGTAGTTGTGTGTGTGTGTGTGTAGGTGTGTGTAGGTGTGTGTGTGTAAGTGTGTGTCTGTAGGTGTGTAGGTGTGCGTGTGTAGGTGTGTGTGTGTGTAGTTGTGTGTGTAGGTGTGTGTGCGTGTCCGTGCCAATTGCCTCAACGGGGGCGTGGCCTATGGGAGTGGCCTATCGCAAAAAGGTCACAGCGATTGCAAATTCGCCTTTGTTTTTCACCGAGTCATCCTTCCCCTGTGGAGTCTGAGTCTTGTGTTTTTCTGGGTCGTTTAAAGGTGTCTGAAGAACAGCTTGTTCTCTCTCTGGACGACGATGATGATGAAGATGAAGATGAAGAACTCCCATCCTTATTACCAGGTAATTCTCAGAAACTTTGGCCGTACTGAGAAGTGTTCTTGCCCCCCTCTCTCTTTCTGTCTCTCTCTCCCGCCCCCTCTCTGTCTTTCTCTTTCCCTCCCTCTCTCTCTATCTCTCTCTCCCCCTCTTCCTCTCCACCCCTCTCTCTCCCTCCCTCTCTCCCCTCATCGCTCTCTCCCCCCCTCGCTCTCTCTCTCTGCCCCCTCTCTCTGTCTCTTTCTCTCGACTGTCTGGCTCTCTCTCCCTCTTTCTCTCTCTCTCCCTCCCTCTCTTTATCTCCCTCGCTCTCTCTCTTTCATCCCCTATCTCTCTCCCTCTCTCTCTGTCTCTCTCCCTCTCTCCCTCCCCCCCTCTCTCTCTCCCCCCTCTCTCTCCCTCTCCCCCCTCTCTCTATCTGTCTCTCTCCCTCTCTCCCTTCCCCCTCTCCCCCCCTCTCTGCCCCCCTCTCTCCATCTCTCCCCCACTCTCTCTCCCTCCCACCCCCCCTTCCCCCTTCTCTCTGCCTCTCTCTCTCTCCCTCCCCCCCTCTCTTGTAATGTAATCAGATCTAATAGAGGTGAGGTACTCTGTAGTAAATGTAATGTAATCAGATCTAATAGAGGTGAGGTACTCTGTAGTAAATTTAATGTAATCAGATCTAATTGTTTATTGTTTATTGTTTAAAAGGATCCCCATTAGCTGTCACCTAAGTGGCGAGCTAGTCTTCCTGGGGTCCACACAGAAAGACAACAGAAAACACAAAACATAACAATACATGAGATACATATGACAATCACAATTCACTTAATCAACAATGATAATCTAAAAACAGTAAAACATTGTAGACATCATTATCAACATCAGAATATTTTGCTCACATATTTAAGTAGTGGTGGTATTTGAAAGACACTTTACTATTCAATTTACTTATGTTCAGTGGGCAGTTATTCCAATAATAATAGAGGTGAGTTACTCTGTAGTAAATGTGTTACTGTGGTCACAGCCTCCGCAGTCGTCGTTTAACAGATGGCGCCTCAAGCGCGGCTTCTTCCAGAACCGCAACCTGTTTGGCCCCCAGCTCTGATGTCTGTTTGGCAGTTTTTTTGAGTTCGTTTTCGTTTTAGTTCGTTTTCGTTTTAGTTCGTTTTCGTTTTAGTTCGTTCGTTTTTTTGCGTATTTTTTTTTGCTTTTTTTGCTTCCTGGACCATCTGACCTGCTGCCCTCTCTCTCCCTATTGTTAGGTTTTAGTGAGTTTTTCCTTACCTTCGCGTGGGGTATGTCTGGGAGTGCTTGCATTCTTTCATTTATTTGCATTCATCTAAAAATGTTTGGACCTTATGGTGTTCTTGTTCTGTTCTTGACTTATTGTTATGTTTTCTTCTTGACTTGTTTAAAGAAGACCTGTACGGCCCATGGGGACATTAACGTGTGTTGTCGGGCCCTATAAATAAATTTGATTTGATTTGATTTGATTACTCCACCTGGACCATCTAACCCAAAAGAAAAACGAAAAAAAACGCAAAAAAGAACGCAAAAAAATTAACGGACTAAAACGAAAATACAAAAAAAAATGCAAAAAATAAATGCAAAAAAATTAATGAATTAAAACGAAAACGAACGAAAACAAAAACGAGCAAAAAAACGAACGCAAAAAAGAACGAAAAAAAAGAATGCAAAAAAATTTACAAACTAAAACTAAAACGAACTAAAACGAAAACGAACTAAAACTAACACAAAAAAAAGAATGCAAAAAAACAAACGCAAAAAAACAAACGTAAAAAAAACAAACAAAAAAACGAACGAAAAAAAGAACGCAAAAAAATTTACGAACTAAAACGAAAACGCACAAAAACGAACGCAAAAAAGAACTGAGACAGTGTTAACCACTACACCACCGTGCTGTGAGGAGACAGTGTTAACCACTACACCACCGTGCTGTGAGGAGACAGTGTTAACCACTACACCACCGTGCTGTGAGGAGACAGTGTTAACCACTACACCACCGTGCTGTGAGGAGACAGTGTTAACCCCTACACCACCGTGCCGTGAGGCGACAGTGTTAACCACTACACCACCGTGCTGTGAGGCGACAGTGTTAACCACTACACCACCGTGCCGTGAGGAGACAGTGTTAACCACTACACCACCGTGCTGTGAGGAGACA
>NC_140175.1:11738648-11743648 GCF_963971535.1 Notolepis coatsorum | reverse complement strand
GGAGCGGCAGGCTGACGGGAATCTGAGACACAGGAAGAGTTTGACACAGAGAACGTGTTTCACAGAGTCAGTGGATGTGGTACGTTTATAGCTGGAGCTCCTGGCTTCATGTCCTCAGTGAGGGAGGGAGGGAGGGAGGGAGGGAGGGAGGGAGGGAGGGAGGGAGGGAGGGAGGGAGGGAGGGAGAGGGAGAGAGGGAGAGAGTGAGAGGGAGAGAGGGAGAGAGAGAGGGAGGGAGAGAGAGAGAGAGAGAGAGAGATAGTGAGAGAGAGAGGGACGGACAGGGGAGGGAGAGAGAGAGGAGGGGTAGAGAGAGAGGAGGGCGTAGAGAGAGGGAGAGAGAGAGAGGGACACAGAGAGAGGGACACAGAGAGAGGGGAGAGAGAGAGAGGGAGAGAGAGAGAGGGAGACAGAGAGAAGGAGGGAGAGAGACAGAGAGAGAGGGAGAGGACACAGAGAGAGAGAGAGAGAGAGAGAGAGAGAGAGAGAGAGAGAGGGAGAGGACACAGAGAGAGGGAGACAGAGAGAAGGAGGCAGAGAGGGAGAGGACACAGAGAGAGGGTAGACAGAGAGAGAGAGAGAGAGAGAGAGGGAGAGGACACAGAGAGAGGGTAGACAGAGAGAGAGAGAGAGAGAGAGGGAGAGGGAGAGGAAATGCCTTTGTGATGCCCAGGATTTCCCTCACATTAGCCGTCGCTCGCCCAGACATCAAAGACTGGCTGTAAAAGCACAGAGAATATTATGAGACCCATAGAGAATCAAGAAGTGTGGCCATTCCCCCCCCCCCGTCCCCCCCCCCCCCGTCATCACGTTGAAAAGGAAACCAATATGTCTATACTAATATCTACTAGGCTACTATGTCTATACTACCTACTATACACTCAAGACTGTAGCACTCAAGTTCAACACTGCCAGAGTTGTACCCTTCCCTTCCCGCCGACTTGTTGTACAGAAACCCCGTAAGTCGCTTTGGATAAAAGCATTCAGCTAATTGACTGAATGACCAAATGTAAACACAAACGTCAGCCTGCTTGTGCAGCAGACCGGTCGTGGGGCAGCTGCACCTGGCTGGCGAGGGTTAATAAGCGTGTGTGTGCAGTTTTCTATGAAAACAGACCTTTAAAGGTCACAGGGGGGGGAAGTGAGGAGTGCTGCCAAGTCCCATTTCATTTCACGTGCCCCTCGCTCGGCCTCTGCTGGCGGGACGCTGGCGGGGCGCCGCGGCAGTAAAAACACCAGACGGCGTGCTGCTGAGTCATCCGGTGCTACCGGCAAGCGGCACACCGAACCAAACCAAGCGAGAGGGGGATCTGCGAAATGAATTGACTGGATGTTTTGGGTTGTTGTATCGAGCTTACAGCCGTGAATCATCATGTCACGCCTTTTGTCATCATAAGTTATAGTTCTCTGGCAGTGGGCGGGTAGAAGTACACAGTTCCTTTTACTTAAGTGAAAGTAGAAATACTCAGATAAATGAGTACTCTCTGGTAAAGGTCCTCCATTCAAATTCTACTTAAGTACAGTCAAGTGTCTAAAGTAAAAGTATGCATTCTGCATGGCGTTTGTGCATGTGTTTTGCTCACGTAAAATAGCTCGAAATAACAAAAAAGTAAGTGCAGTACTTGAGTAAAAAAAAATATGTAGTTACTTTCCACCACTGATTATTACATCTAGCTTTATGGCCGTGAATCACGTCTCGCTTTTGTCATAAGTTATAGTTCTCTGGCCTGTTTCCTGGAGTTTGTCTTTCGGCTGATTGGGCCGGACGTCACTCAGCGCGTCCTCTTGTTGTCCGTCGTCTTGACGGTGCAGTTTCTTTCCTCTCTATCTGCTCACGTCTTCTCCTCCTCGTCTGGGAACAGTCCTCTCTTTCTGCAGCCGGTTATCATTTTCTCAGTATTTTAGCCAGTGCTGGAATGAATCATGGCTAATCAGAATCAGCTTCCATCCACATTCTCCCACAGTATTATATCATCCAGGGAGCTGAAAACAAATTCCCAGAAGATGTTCATAATATGATTCATATTAATGCTCTATTGTTGTGACATATTGCTCTAATCGAGTCTGTAGCTCCCGGTGGGAGGTGCATGTTGAATACACAGAATAGCCAGGAGAAGTCTCTTCTCATACCGATACTGAAATGCATGAGACTACTAGGGCTGACCTTCGAATTTTTTTTTGGAATTCGAAGCTTCGGGGCCGAGATTCGATTTTAATTCGAAGCTTCAACATTTTTTTTTAAATGTACAAATATAATTTTTTTTTTTAATGTTGTGGGACTTGTACAGCACTTTGTTCAACTTTGTCAGTGCTGTAAAGTTTAAACCTTTTTAAATCTTAGACAAACGAAACACACTTTGCTTCCATGAAATATTGTAAGCCGTCATTTGAGGCTTTATAAAAGCAGCACAATGAACACAAATCTGTCAGTGCCGAGTCCGACCTCATCTTAGATAACAAACAGCACTCGTCTTAAATAACAAACAGCATTGCTTGTTGTAGTTAACAAAGAGAGGCAGAGTTGATTTTGCAACAACATTTTTTTTTAATTTATTTCTTTTTTTATAATCAAATTTTATTTTCATATTCGAATCCCATGCCCATCGAACGAAGCTTCGAAGTATTTAAGACAGCCCTAGAGACTACTGGACAGTTCATCGCAGCTCATCACTGCCATGCCTCTGCACACTGCACCGTAGCACCTTATGGCACCTAACTCTTTTAATAATTTAATCAGTGAATCTATTGGTCTCATTGAATTAAATCAGTTTTACTGAATTAGACTAGGTTTCTTGTTTTGGATTAGTTTGCTACTGAATCAATTCACTGTTTTTAATTGACCTTTTTTATTGAATGATTAGTTTCTACTGGATTTGTATTGAATCAGTTTGTATGTCTGTCGTGAGGATCAGTATTTTATTTATTTGTTTAGTGTATATCTAGCATCAAATAGCTGTAACTGAGACCTGAGTACTGTATCTCCATGTCAATAGAAAAATGACAATAAACGTAACTTTGACTTTGACTTTGATGCTGGTATCATTCAGGCCAACACCAGGCTACAGCTGGGCAGCGGTATCGATACCAAAACCAATGGATCGGTGTCCTCTGCCCCCTCACCTACCTCCCCCCCTCCTTCTCCCCCTTCTTTCTCTCTCTCTCTCTCTCTCTCTCTCTCTCTCTCTCCCTCTGGTTTTCACTCTCCCCTTCTCTTTTCCCCTCTCTCTCTCTTTCCTTCTCTCTCCCTTATTTATTGTTGTCCTATTGTTATACTATTGCTACTGTCATTTTGTATTTGATTTACTTATAAGTTATATGCATGTACATAACCAATTGTTTTTGGTGCAAAGCGTTCAGCTAAATGACTAAATGTAAATGTAAATGAGCCCGACCCATACTGGACCTTTGCGGTTGGTGCTGATAATAATAATAACAATAATAATAATAATAATAATAATAATAATAATAATAATAATAATAATAATAATAATAATAATAATAATAATAATAATAATAATAATAATAATAATAATAATACAAATATTAATTCATTCCTAATGTCTATTTTATGTCCATTATGTCTACATTACTGCTGTGACGCACTTTGGGCTGCAATTCTTGTATGAAAGGTGCTTTACAAATAAAGGGTATTATTATTATTATCATTATTAATATGTGTATTTGACTATATTTCAGGCTGTACTCTGTATCTGTACTTAAATTAGTACTCAGAGAATCTGTATGGCAGGGAACAGGTGGTATCGGGGGCGAACCTAAAAAGGGACATGTTGTCAAGTCAAGTCAAGTCAATTTTATTTGTATAGCACATTTCCAGGCAGCGGCAGCTGGCACCAAAGTGCTTCACAGGAAGGTTGAACAAAATAATATGATGCAAGATATAAGATTAAAAACACAGTAAAGCAATAAAAGTAATAAAAACAGGTAGGACACAGTAAAACAAAGAGGATAGAAGGGCCAGGGGTCTAGTAGTGATTAAGTGGGGGGGAAGGCCAAGGAGAACAGGTAGGTTTTTAAAAGTGATTTAAAAGCCTGCACGGTCTGGGCGGTCCGTACGCTGAGGGGGAGGCTGTTCCACAGTCTAGGCGCTGCGGTGGAGAAGGCTCTGTCTCCCCTAGTCTTGAGCCTAGTTCTAGGCACCACCAATAGCAGCTGGTCAGCTGATCTGAGGGATCGGTGGGGGGTGTGGCGGTGCAAGAGCTCGGATAGATAGGGAGGAGCCGTGCCATTTAGTGATTTAAAAACATTTAGGGCTAATTTGTGTTGTTGTTGTTCCACAGTAAAGGGACATTCCGTCCAGTCCGGTGAGGTCCAGAGCCGCTCCACTCCGTGCGTCGCGGTTCCCTCGGTTTCCATGATCGACGGCGGGGAGGAGGAGGTCCTCCGTGCAGGCGGCTCACAGCCCACACAGGTACTGTAGGCGTCAAACACGTCTTCACAGAGAAACAACAAGAAAGAACGTGAATACTGGGCCTTCTCTCAAATTACATATCACCGGAAACGATCTCAACCGTGGATCACATCCAAGTCTCACAATTTAATAGCATCTGGGAATTGCTTGTGGATAATCTATACTCTATAGGCTCCTAATCACAGGAGATTGACCTGTGAGCCGTCCACTCCACACCCGGCCCTTCTCTCAATCCCCCTCCTCACCCCCCTACTTTACTTACTCCCCTCTCTGCCCCCCCCCCCCCTTTCCCTTGTCATGTGTATTCGTTGTTGTCCTTAGTTGTAATTTGTTTGTCATTGTCTAGTCTGAGTCGTCCCCCCCCCCCCGAGAGGGCAATGAAATGTCACTATTTTTCTTATTTTACTACACTTTTATTTTATTTTGCACTGTAAATAGTTAAAATGTATAATAAATAACAAAGTTGTCCCCCGAAGAGGGGGGGTGGATGGAGTGCCAAAAAAAAAGTAGGGCTGACCCCTATTAGTTGACTAATCGGTCGAAAGGAGCCGTAGTCGACTGGCCAACCTCT
>NC_140175.1:11733376-11738448 GCF_963971535.1 Notolepis coatsorum | reverse complement strand
ACCCTGAAACACAGCAATACTATGATGATGGTTTGTTTTAATGTTAAGATAGAAAGTTGGTGCTTTAAGCAAGATCGGCCTGCTCAAGACTATACTGAGACACACTTTTCTGATAACCCTAACCACACTGTTACCTTTATGAATTGAAAATGGGGGACCCTGATGTAAACAAGACAAACGTCTTTTTCAGGTCTGCATCCCCTTAACAATTGTATGTATTGAGCCGTACTGTATTGTACCCATTCTGCAATCTGTTAAATAAAGTTTTCATTCATTCATTCATTCATTCATTCATTCATTCATTCATTCATTCATTCATTCATTTCATTCACCTTAAACTAACCATAACCCTAACCATAACCCTAACCACACTGTTACCTTAAACTAACCTTAAACGAACCCTAACCTTAACCTTAACCCTAACTTTCTATCTTAACATTAAAACGAACCATCATCATAGTATTGCTGTGTTAGTATCAGGGTGTCTGTCTTGGTCTAGTAGTTAGAGCACTCACCCCCCACTCCACAAGCATCGTCGGTTCGACATTATATACCCTTATTCCTGTGGTTGTTTAAGTACTTTGTTTATATTTCCCGCCGAGACCGTGTCACGAGAGAGGAGGCGGAGCGGCAGGCTGACGGGAGGGAGGGATGGAGGGAGAGAGAGAGAGAGGAGGCGGAGCGGCAGGCCGACGGGAATCTGAGACACAGGAAGAGTTTGACACAGAGAACGTGTTTCACAGAGTCAGTGGATGTGGTACGTTTATAGCTGGAGCTCCCGGCTTCATGTCCTCAGTGAGGGAGGGAGGGAGGGAGGGAGGGAGGGAGGGAGAGGGAGAGAGGGAGAGAGTGAGAGGGAGAGAGGGAGAGAGAGAGGGAGGGAGAGAGAGAGAGAGAGAGAGAGATAGTGAGAGAGAGAGGGACGGACAGGGGAGGGAGAGAGAGAGGAGGGGTAGAGAGAGAGGAGGGCGTAGAGAGAGGGAGAGAGAGAGAGGGACACAGAGAGAGGGACACAGAGAGAGGGAGAGAGAGAGAGGGACACAGAGAGAGGGAGACAGAGAGAAGGAGGCAGAGAGACAGAGAGAGAGGGAGAGGACACAGAGAGAGAGAGAGAGAGAGAGAGAGAGAGAGGGAGAGGACACAGAGAGAGGGAGACAGAGAGAAGGAGGCAGAGAGGGAGAGGACACAGAGAGAGGGTAGACAGAGAGAGAGAGAGAGAGAGAGGGAGAGGACACAGAGAGAGGGTAGACAGAGAGAGAGAGAGAGAGAGAGGGAGAGGGAGAGGAAATGCCTTTGTGATGCCCAGGATTTCCCTCACATTAGCCGTCGCTCGCCCAGACATCAAAGACTGGCTGTAAAAGCACAGAGAATATTATGAGACCCATAGAGAATCAAGAAGTGTGGCCATCCCCCCCCCCCCCGTCATCACGTTGAAAAGGAAACCAATATGTCTATACTAATATCTACTAGGCTACTATGTCTATACTACCTACTATACACTCAAGACTGTAGCACTCAAGTTCAACACTGCCAGAGTTGTACCCTTCCCTTCCCGCCGACTTGTTGTACAGAAACCCCGTAAGTCGCTTTGGATAAAAGCATTCAGCTAATTGACTGAATGACCAAATGTAAACACAAACGTCAGCCTGCTTGTGCAGCAGACCGGTCGTGGGGCAGCTGCACCTGGCTGGCGAGGGTTAATAAGCGTGTGTGTGCAGTTTTCTATGAAAACAGACCTTTAAAGGTCACAGGGGGGGGGGGGGGGGAAGTGAGGAGTGCTGCCAAGTCCCATTTCATTTCACGTGCCCCTCGCTCGGCCTCTGCTGGCGGGACGCTGGCGGGGCGCCGCGGCAGTAAAAACACCAGACGGCGTGCTGCTGAGTCATCCGGTGCTACCGGCACGCGGCAAGCGGCGCACCGAACCAAACCAAGCAAGAGGAGGGGATCTGCGAAATGAATTGACTGGATGTTCTGGGTTGTTGTATCGAGCTTACAGCCGTGAATCATCATGTCACGCCTTTTGTTGTCATAAGTTATAGTTCGCTGGCAGTGGGTGGGTAGAGGTACACAGTTCCTTTTACTTAAGTGAAAGTAGAAATACTCAGATAAATGAGTACTCTCTGGTAAAGGTCCTCCATTCAAATTCTACTTAAGTACATTCAAGTGTCTAAAGTAAAAGTTATGCATTCTGCATGGCGTTTGTGCATGTGTTTTGCTCACGTAAAGTAGCTCGAAATAACAAAAAAGTAAGTGCAGTACTTGAGTAAAAAAATATATGTAGTTACTTTCCACCACTGATTTCTGATTATTACATCTAGCTTTACGGCTGTGAATCACGTCTCGCTTTTGTCATAAGTTATAGTTCTCTGGCCTGTTTCCTGGAGTTTGTCTTTCGGCTGATAGGGCCGGATGTCACTCAGCGCGTCCTCTGGTTGTCCGTCGTCTTGACGGTGCAGTTTCTTTCCTCTCTATCTGCTCACGTCTTCTCCTCCTCGTCTGGGAACAGTCCTCTCTTTCTGCAGCCGGTTATCATTTTCTCAGTATTTAGCCAGTGCTGGAATGAATCATGGCTAATCAGAATCAGCTTCCATCCACATTCTCTCACAGTATTATATCATCCAGGGAGCTGAAAACAAATTCCCAGAAGATGTTCATAATATGATTCATATTAATGCTCTATTGTTGTGACACATTGCTCTAATCGAGTCTGTAGCTCCCGGTGGGAGGTGCATGTTGAATACACAGAATAGCCAGGAGAAGTCTCTTCTCATACCGATACTGAAATGCATGAGACTACTAGGGCTGACCTTCGAATTTTTTTTTGGAATTCGAAGCTTCGGGGCCGAGATTCGATTTTAATTCGAAGCTTCAATTTTTTTTTTAAATGTACAAATATAATTATTTTTTTTTAATGTTGTGGGACTTGTACAGCACTTTGTTCAACTTTGTCAGTGCTGTAAATTTAAACCTTTTTAAATCTTAGACAAACGAAACACACTTTGCTTCCATGAAATATTGTAAGCCGTCATTTGAGGCTTTATAAAAGCAGCACAATGAACACAAATCTGTCAGTGCCGAGTCCGACCTCATCTTAAATAACAAACAGCACTCGTCTTAAATAACAAACAGCATTGCTTGTTGTAGTTAACAAAGAGAGGCAGAGTTGATTTTGCAACAACATTTTTTTTTAATTTATTTCTTTTTTATAATCAAATTTTATTTTCATATTCGAATCCCATGCCCATCGAACGAAGCTTCGAAGTATTTAAGACAGCCCTAGAGACTACTGGACAGTTCATCGCAGCTCATCACTGCCATGCCTCTGCACAGTACTGCACTGTAGCACCTTATGGCACCTAACTCTTTTAATAATTTAATCAGTGAATCTATTGGTCTCATTGAATTAAATCAGTTTTACTGAATTAGACTAGGTTTCTTGTTTTGGATTAGTTTGCTACTGAATCAATTCACTGTTTTTAATTGACCTTTTTTATTGAATGATTAGTTTCTACTGGATTTGTATTGAATCAGTTTGTATGTCTGTCGTGAGGATCAGTATTTTATTTATTTGTTTAGTGTATATCTAGCATCAAATAGCTGTAACTGAGACCTGAGTACTGTATCTCCATGTCAATAGAAAAATGACAATAAACGTAACTTTGACTTTGACTTTGATGCTGGTATCATTCAGGCCAACACCAGGCTACAGCTGGGCAGCGGTATCGATACCAAAACCAATGGATCGGTGTCCTCTGCCCCCTCACCTACCTCCCCCCCTCCTTCTCCCCCTTCTTTCTCTCTCTCTCTCTCTCTCTCTCTCTCTCTCTCTCTCTCCCTCTGGTTTTCACTCTCCCCTTCTCTTTTCCCCTCTCTCTCTCTTTCCTTCTCTCTCCCTTATTTATTGTTGTCCTATTGTTATACTATTGCTACTGTCATTTTGTATTTGATTTACTTATAAGTTATATGCATGTACATAACCAATTGTTTTTGGTGCAAAGCGTTCAGCTAAATGACTAAATGTAAATGTAAACGAGCCCGACCCATACTGGACCTTTGCGGTTGGTGCTGATAATAATAATAACAATAATAATAATAATAATAATAATAATAATAATAATAATAATAATAATAATAATAATAATAATAATAATAATAATAATAATAATAATAATAATAATAATAATAATAATACAAATATTAATTCATTCCTAATGTCTATTTTATGTCCATTATGTCTACATTACTGCTGTGACGCACTTTGGGCTGCAATTCTTGTATGAAAGGTGCTTTACAAATAAAGTGTATTATTATTATTATCATTATTAATATGTGTATTTGACTATATTTCAGGCTGTACTCTGTATCTGTACTTAAATTAGTACTCAGAGAATCTGTATGGCAGGGAACAGGTGGTATCGGGGCGAGCCTAAAAAGGGACATGTTGTCAAGTCAAGTCAAGTAAATTTTATTTGTATAGCACATTTCCAGGCAGCGGCAGCTGGCACCAAAGTGCTTCACAGGCAGGTTGAACAAAAATAATATGATGCAAGATATAAGATTAAAAACACAGTAAAGCAATGAAAGTAATAAAAACAGGTAGGACACAGTAAAACAAAGAGGATAGAAGGGCCAGGGGTCTAGTGGTGATTAAGTGGGGGGGAAGGCCAAGGAGAACCGGTAGGTTTTTAAAAGTGATTTAAAAGCCTGCACGGTCTGGGCGGCCCGTACGCTGAGGGGGAGGCTGTTCCACAGTCTAGGCGCTGCGCTGGAGAAAGCTCTGTCTCCCCTAGTCTTGAGCCTGGTTCTAAGGCACCACCAATAGCAGCTGGTCAGCTGATCTGAGGGATCGGTGGGGAGTGAGGCGGTGCAGGAGCTCGGATAGATAGGGATGAGCCGTGCCATTTAGTGATTTAAAAACATTTAGGGCTAATTTGTGTTGTTGTTGTTCCACAGTAAAGGGACATTCCGTCCAGTCCGGTGAGGTCCAGAGCCAGTCCGCTCCATGCGTCACGGTTCCCTCCGTTTCCATGATCGACGGCGGGGAGGAGGAGGCCCTCCGCGCGGGCGGCTCA
>NC_140175.1:11703376-11728376 GCF_963971535.1 Notolepis coatsorum | reverse complement strand
GATATGAGGACTGTGTGTAACTAGGAGGGATATGAGGACTGTGTGTAACTAGGAGGGATATGAGGACTGTGTGTAACTAGGAGGGATATGAGGACAGTGTGTCACTAGGAGGGATATGAGGACTGTGTGTAACTAGGAGGGATATGAGGACTGTGTGTAACTAGGAGGGATATGAGGACTGTGTGTAACTAGGAGGGATATGAGGACTGTGTGTAACTAGGAGGGATATGAGGACTGTGTGTAACTAGGAGGGATATGAGGACTGTGTGTAACTAGGAGGGATATGAGGACTGTGTGTAACCAGGAAGGATATGAGGACTGTGTGTAACTAGGAGGGATATGAGGACTGTGTGTAACTAGGAGGGGTATGAGGACTGTGTGTAACTAGGAGGGATATGAGGGCTGTGTGTAACTAGGAGGGATATGAGGACTGTGTGTAGCTAGGAGGGATATGAGGACTGTGTGTAACTAGGAAGGATATGAGGACTGTGTGTAACTAGGAGGGATATGAGGACTGTGTGTAACTAGGAGGGATATGAGGACTGTGTGTAACTAGGAGAGATATGAGGACTGTGTGTAACTAGGAGAGATATGAGGACTGTGTGTAACTAGGAGGGATATGAGGACTGTGTGTAACTAGGAGGGACATGAGGACTGTGTGTAACTAGGATGGATATGAGGACTGTGTGTAACTAGGAGAGATATGAGGACTGTGTGTAACTAGGAGGGATATGAGGACTGTGTGTAACTAGGAGGGATATGAGGACTGTGTGTAACTAGGAGAGATATGAGGACTGTGTGTAACTAGGAGGGATATGAGGACTGTGTGTAACTAGGAGGGATATGAGGACTGTGTGTAACTAGGAGGGATATGATGACTGTGTGTAACTAGGAGGGATCTGAGGACTGTGTGTCACTAGGAGGGATATGAGGACTGTGTGTAACTAGGAGGGATATGAGGACTGTGTGTAACTAGGAGGGATATGTGAAACGACAAATTTCAATCGCTTCATGTATACATTGACAATAAAGTAATCTTCTTCTTCCTTCTTCTTCTTCTTCTTCTTCTTCTTCTTCTTCTTCTTCTTCTTCTTCTTCTTCTTCTTCTTCTTCTTCTTCTTCTTCTTCTTCTTCTTCTTCTTCTTCTTCTTCTTCTTCTTCTTCTTCTTCTTCTTCTTCTTCTTCTTCTTCTTCTTCTTCTTCTTCTTCTTCTTCTTCTTCTTCTTCTTCTTCTTCTTCTTCTTCTTCTTCTTCTTCTTCTTCTTCTTCTTCTTCTTCTTCTTCTTCTTCTTCTTCTTCTTCTTCTTCTTCTTCTCTGCAGTCCCAGCCTGGTGGCTCTGGAGGTGGACAGTGAGGCGGAGGAGCAGAGCCCCGAGGTGATGTCGCCTCTCTCGCGCCTCCTCCTCCCGTCCGGCGAGGCGCGCCGTAGCGGAGACGAGAGGGACACCTTCAGCCCCTCCCCCGACCTCAGCTGCGCCCGCACACACTCCGCCTCCTCGGCGTGTGACCCCGCCCCCTCGAGGGTAAGTCAGGGGGGCGGGCAGACGGAGGGGGTGTGTTTCCACCAGTGCTGTCAATCGATTAAAATATTTAATCGCAAAAATTAATCGCATTTATTTTTTATTTTTTGTATCTACCTTAAACGGATCTTTTTCAAGTTCCAAGTTTTAATACTCTTATCAACATGCGAGTCAACAAATGCTTGCTTTATGCAGCCATTTAACACAAAAGGATGAGCCTCATGCATTGCAAATTTGCATCAAATTCAAAACAGAGCGATGCACAAAATAACTTAAAAGAAAATAATAATTTAAAACAATGAATAAAGTGTGCATGAAATAATAGGGGAAAGAAAACGTTAGGAACTTGTTACATTCACCCACACAAGGGCTGAGGACTCACCCCCCCCCCCCCTCTCTCTCACACACACTCCCAGCTCTCTTTCTCTCTTGCCCCTTCCTCATCTCTCTCACCCCCCTCTCTCTCTCTCTCTCTATCTCACACACACACGCATACACACACACACACACACACACACACACACACACACACACACACACACACACACACACACACACACACACACACACACACACACACACACACTTCAGAAACAAACATAGTATCAATGAGAACATCAATAATACACCTGAGTGAAGTCTAGTAAAAAAATAAAAAATAAAAAATACAAATAAATCTTATAAGTTAATCGTGAGTTAAAAAAAATAGTGGCGTTAATAGAATCGGGCGATAACGCGTTAATACCGCGTTAACTTTGACAGCCTTAATATATATATAAAGACTAGATAACGACTCACCGACGTTGCCACATGGCGGCCATCTTGCTACAGGGTAGCACGCCCACTCATATCAAAATAATTTTTATTGAATGAATATTACTATATCACTTTACTGTTACATTTGCACTCTGGTTGGATCTTTTAGTTGTACTGATGACAACACATTTGCATCTCATCTAATCTAATCCATGTTTTGTTTGTTTTGTTTCCAGGACCTGGGGATCCGCCTGCGCTCCTACTCCTACTCTTCTCCCAAGATCAGTCTGCGCCCCCCTCGCTTCACCCGGGACCCCTCCTCCTCCTCCTCCAGCGCCACGTCGGACCTCAGCCCAGGTCCGTGACTCTGGGGGGGTGGGGGGGGGGGGGGGGCGAGGGGGATTAGATCTTCCACTGTAACCAGAATTGCTTCCGAGAACTAACTTCCATTTCGTTGTCCCCAGTTTGTTTGGCCCCTTAAGGCTTTCACTGCCACACTACAGAAGGTTAACCCTTTCACTGCCACACTACAGACGGTTAACCCTTTCACTGCCACACTACAGAAGGTTAACCCTTTCACTGCCACACTACAGAAGGTTAACCCTTTCACTGCCACACTACAGAAGGTTAACCCTTTCACTGCCACACTACAGAAGGTTAACCCTTTCACTACCCCACTGCAGAAGGTTAACCCTTTCACTGCCCCACTACAGAAGGTTAACCCTTTCACTGCCACACTACAGAAGGTTAACCCTTTCACTGCCACACTACAGAAGGTTAACCCTTTCACTGCCACACTACAGAAGGTTAACCTTTCACTGCCACACTACAGAAGGTTAACCCTTTCACTACCACACTACAGAAGGTTAACCCTTTCACTAACCACACTACAGAAGGTTAACCTTTCACTGCCACACTACAGAAGGTTAACCCTTTCACTACCACACTACAGAAGGTTAACCCTTTCACTACCACACTACAGAAGGTTAACCCTTTCACTAACCACACTACAGAAGGTTAACCTTTCACTGCCACACTACATAAGGTTAACCCTTTCACTGCCACACTACAGACGGTTAACCCTTTCACTGCCACACTACAGACGGTTAACCTTTCACTACCACACTACAGAAGGTTAACCTTTCACTACCACACTACAGAAGGTTAACACTTTCACTACCACACTACAGAAGGTTAACCTTTCACTACCACACTACAGAAGGTTAACCTTTCACTACCACACTACAGAAGGTTAACCTTTCACTACCACACTACAGAAGGTTAACCTTTCACTACCACACTACAGAAGGTTAACCTTTCACTACCACACTACAGAAGGTTAACCTTTCACTACCACACTACAGAAGGTTAACACTTTCACTACCACACTACATAATGTTAACCTTTCACTACCACACTACAGAAGGTTAACACTTTCACTACCACACTACAGAAGGTTAACCCTTTACTATCACACTACAGAAGGTTAACCCTTTCACTGCCACACTACAGAAGGTTAACCCTTTCACTGCCACACTACAGAAGGTTAACCCTTTCACTACCACACTACAGAAGGTTAACCCTTTCACTACCACACTACAGAAGGTTAACCCTTTACTATCACACTACAGAAGGTTAACCTTTCACTACCACACTACAGAAGGTTAACCCTTTCACTACCACACTACAGAAGGTTAACCCTTTCACTACCACATTACAGAAGGTTAACCCTTTCACTGCCACACTACAGAAGGTTAACCCTTTCACTGCCACACTACAGAAGGTTAACCCTTTCACTGCCACACTATAGAAGGTTAACCCTTTCACTACCACACTACAGAAGGTTTACCCCTTTCACTACCACACTACAGAAGGTTAACCCTTTCACTACCACACTACATAAGGTTAACCCTTTCACTGCCACACTACAGACGGTTAACCTTTCACTACCACACTACAGAAGGTTAACCTTTCACTACCACACTACAGAAGGTTAACACTTTCACTACCACACTACAGAAGGTTAACCTTTCACTACCACACTACAGAAGGTTAACCTTTCACTACCACACTACAGAAGGTTAACCTTTCACTACCACACTACAGAAGGTTAACACTTTCACTACCACACTACATAAGGTTAACCTTTCACTACCACACTACAGAAGGTTAACACTTTCACTACCACACTACAGAAGGTTAACCCTTTACTATCACACTACAGACGGTTAACCCTTTCACTACCACACTACAGAAGGTTAACCCTTTCACTACCACACTACATAAGGTTAACCTTTCACTACCACACTACAGACGGTTAACCCTTTCACTACCACACTACAGAAGGTTAACCTTTCACTACCACACTACAGAAGGTTAACCCTTTCACTACCACACTACATAAGGTTAACCTTTCACTGCCACACTACAGAAGGTTAACCTTTCACTGCCACACTACAGAAGGTTAACCCTTTCACTACCACACTACAGAAGGTTAACCCTTTCACTAACCACACTACAGAAGGTTAACCTTTCACTGCCACACTACAGACGGTTACCCCTTTCACTACCACACTACAGAAGGTTAACCCTTTCACTACCACACTACATAAGGTTAACCCTTTCACTGCCACACTACAGACGGTTAACCTTTCACTACCACACTACAGAAGGTTAACCTTTCACTACCACACTACAGAAGGTTAACACTTTCACTACCACACTACAGAAGGTTAACCTTTCACTACCACACTACAGAAGGTTAACCTTTCACTACCACACTACAGAAGGTTAACCTTTCACTACCACACTACAGAAGGTTAACACTTTCACTACCACACTACATAAGGTTAACCTTTCACTACCACACTACAGAAGGTTAACACTTTCACTACCACACTACAGAAGGTTAACCCTTTACTATCACACTACAGAAGGTTAACCCTTTCACTGCCACACTACAGAAGGTTAACCCTTTCACTGCCACACTACAGAAGGTTAACCCTTTCACTGCCACACTACAGAAGGTTAACCCTTTCACTGCCACACTACAGAAGGTTAACCCTTTCACTACCCCACTGCAGAAGGTTAACCCTTTCACTGCCCCACTACAGAAGGTTAACCCTTTCACTGCCACACTACAGAAGGTTAACCCTTTCACTGCCACACTACAGAAGGTTAACCCTTTCACTGCCACACTACAGAAGGTTAACCTTTCACTGCCACACTACAGAAGGTTAACCTTTCACTACCACACTACAGAAGGTTAACCCTTTCACTACCACACTACAGAAGGTTAACCCTTTCACTAACCACACTACAGAAGGTTAACCTTTCACTGCCACACTACAGAAGGTTAACCCTTTCACTACCACACTACAGAAGGTTAACCCTTTCACTACCACACTACAGAAGGTTAACCCTTTCACTAACCACACTACAGAAGGTTAACCTTTCACTGCCACACTACATAAGGTTAACCCTTTCACTGCCACACTACAGACGGTTAACCCTTTCACTGCCACACTACAGACGGTTAACCTTTCACTACCACACTACAGAAGGTTAACCTTTCACTACCACACTACAGAAGGTTAACACTTTCACTACCACACTACAGAAGGTTAACCTTTCACTACCACACTACAGAAGGTTAACCTTTCACTACCACACTACAGAAGGTTAACCTTTCACTACCACACTACAGAAGGTTAACCTTTCACTACCACACTACAGAAGGTTAACCTTTCACTACCACACTACAGAAGGTTAACACTTTCACTACCACACTACATAAGGTTAACCTTTCACTACCACACTACAGAAGGTTAACACTTTCACTACCACACTACAGAAGGTTAACCCTTTACTATCACACTACAGAAGGTTAACCCTTTCACTGCCACACTACAGAAGGTTAACCCTTTCACTACCACACTACAGAAGGTTAACCCTTTCACTACCACACTACAGAAGGTTAACCCTTTCACTACCACACTACAGAAGGTTAACCCTTTACTATCACACTACAGAAGGTTAACCTTTCACTACCACACTACAGAAGGTTAACCCTTTCACTACCACACTACAGAAGGTTAACCCTTTCACTACCACATTACAGAAGGTTAACCCTTTCACTGCCACACTACAGAAGGTTAACCCTTTCACTGCCACACTACAGAAGGTTAACCCTTTCACTGCCACACTATAGAAGGTTAACCCTTTCACTACCACACTACATAAGGTTAACCTTTCACTACCACACTACAGAAGGTTAACCCTTTCACTACCACACTACAGAAGGTTAACCTTTCACTACCACACTACAGAAGGTTAACCCTTTCACTACCACACTACATAAGGTTAACCTTTCACTGCCACACTACAGAAGGTTAACCTTTCACTGCCACACTACAGAAGGTTAACCCTTTCACTACCACACTACAGAAGGTTAACCCTTTCACTAACCACACTACAGAAGGTTAACCTTTCACTGCCACACTACAGACGGTTACCCCTTTCACTACCACACTACAGAAGGTTAACCCTTTCACTACCACACTACATAAGGTTAACCCTTTCACTGCCACACTACAGACGGTTAACCTTTCACTACCACACTACAGAAGGTTAACCTTTCACTACCACACTACAGAAGGTTAACACTTTCACTACCACACTACAGAAGGTTAACCTTTCACTACCACACTACAGAAGGTTAACCTTTCACTACCACACTACAGAAGGTTAACCTTTCACTACCACACTACAGAAGGTTAACACTTTCACTACCACACTACATAAGGTTAACCTTTCACTACCACACTACAGAAGGTTAACCCTTTCACTACCACACTACATAAGGTTAACCTTTCACTGCCACACTACAGAAGGTTAACCTTTCACTGCCACACTACAGAAGGTTAACCCTTTCACTACCACACTACAGAAGGTTAACCCTTTCACTAACCACACTACAGAAGGTTAACCTTTCACTGCCACACTACAGACGGTTACCCCTTTCACTACCACACTACAGAAGGTTAACCCTTTCACTACCACACTACATAAGGTTAACCCTTTCACTGCCACACTACAGACGGTTAACCTTTCACTACCACACTACAGAAGGTTAACCTTTCACTACCACACTACAGAAGGTTAACACTTTCACTACCACACTACAGAAGGTTAACCTTTCACTACCACACTACAGAAGGTTAACCTTTCACTACCACACTACAGAAGGTTAACCTTTCACTACCACACTACAGAAGGTTAACACTTTCACTACCACACTACATAAGGTTAACCTTTCACTACCACACTACAGAAGGTTAACCCTTTCACTGCCACACTACAGAAGGTTAACCCTTTCACTGCCACACTACAGAAGGTTAACCCTTTCACTACCACACTACAGAAGGTTAACCCTTTCACTACCACACTACATAAGGTTAACCCTTTACTATCACACTACAGAAGGTTAACCTTTCACTACCACACTACAGAAGGTTAACCCTTTCACTAACACACTACAGAAGGTTAACCCTTTCACTACCACATTACAGAAGGTTAACCCTTTCACTACCACACTACAGAAGGTTAACCCTTTACTATCACACTACAGAAGGTTAACCCTTTCACTGCCACACTACTTGCCAACCCTTTCGGAAAAGATATCGGTAAAAAAAGCCAATATCGAACATCCCTAATCAGAACATCATCAGGAGTTGACTGTACGTGGGAATGGTCCTCTTTAGCTGTCATGTGTCCACTCTGCCTGTAGATGGCGTGTTCCACACCCTCAGCCACAGCCGGTCTCTCCTTCAGAGTCTCTCTCTCTCTAAATCTCTGTCTCTGATCCACTCTGCTAGTAAGTACTGTACTGTCTACACTCTGCACCCTCAGCACCCCCCCCCCCCCCCCGTCCGCCCATCACGCCCCCCCCCCCCCCCCCCCACCGCTTTGGCCGAGCACAGCAGGCACGTGTTTGTGCTTGTGTTTGTCTCTGTGTGTGTGTGTGTGTGTGCTTGTATGTGTTTTGTATGTGTTGAGTGTGATTGTATATGCTGTGTGTGTGTGTGTGTGTGTGTGTGTGTGTGTGTGTGTGTGTGTGTGTGTGTGTGTGTGTGTGTGTGTGTGTGTGTGTGTGTGTGTGTGTGTGTGTGTGTGTGTGTGTGTGTGTGTGTGAGGTCTCCATTGGCCATTGATTCTGAATGAAAGGGTGATGGTGCGATTGTTTTGTCGAGCTGCGGGGAGTACAGGGCTGCCTGTGCTTTAAACCTGCGCCAAGGCCGCCATACTGTACATGAATCATACATAAATCATACATAATTTCATGTGTTCTGTTCATGCACGGAAATATAATCCTTCGCGATTTCCATATCAATTGTGTTTTTTGTGTGCATATCTCCTTTCATATGAAGCTAGGCTGAACAGCTTATCACAAATGTAAACTAAACCCGTCTGCGACGTGTAATAATTATCACACCACTTTTGTAAATTGTGTGAATTAAATGATAAACTGTAACACGGCTGTATTGTTAGCTGTGTTTCTCCCAGTTGATCCTACTGGATGTTATCCGTTCGCCCTCCTGACCTCATCTGAAAGTGGATATACTGTACATATACTGTATCCTGTACGCAGCGGGCGACACACAGAGTCTTATCAGCGCTGGATTGTGTTGCTGTGTGTTGAGTCACTGTTTAATAGCTTCTCTTTTGTCTCAATGCTCACAGAACAGAGGGCCTCCAGTCTACCAGAGCCAGCCCAGGAGAAAAGGTACTTATGTCCAACTGTCAGGGGTGTAAATAATTGAGTAATTGTACTTTGTTACAATACTTGAGTACTGTTTTTGGGGGATTTGTACTTTACTCGAGTACTATTAGGTTTATATACTTGTACTTTTACTCAATTACATTTCAGAGAAAAAAAACATACATTTTTACTCCTTACATTTAAAATGCACACCTACAAAGTACAAATCTCGCAGGTCCAACTATTTTAATTAGTATTTGTTTCTCTGGCCGAACTAACGTTAACGTTATTGGCCGCGCTTTATTTAAAAACAGCCAATCAAATCCCCATCAATGGGAAATTAACCCGCCCCATACCCATGCTGATTGGTCCTTGTGCAAGACTAGAAAGCGGGGATCTTTGATTAAACACCTGCTATCAGAAGAATAGACAGTCAGAGTGACCAGCTACAGAAGACGGCCACAAACGATAGTACGAGTGATGAAGAGGACGAAACGGAACATTTCATTGCCCTTGGAATAAAAAAATTTAGCACTTAAGTACATTTAAAAGTAGAAACTTTTTTACTTTTACTCAAGTGTGTTTTTAGCCAGATACTCATACTTTCACTTAAGTATAATTTCTGGGTACTTTTGAGACCCCTGCCGTCTGTTAACTTTACAAATGTGTCCCTTGTGCCGTTTGCTGTATGATCTCTGAATCAGGGGAATTGACATTTCTGGACAACTGCCCTACACTGTAATCCTAGTTTAGTTTAGTTTAGTTTAGTTTATTAGGATCGACCAGTAGCTACAGCATTGCAGTATCTATTCTTCCTGGGGTCCACAGACAACATACATTGTGACCCGTGGAACAAAATACTTATATCATAACATATAACATTACAAATAAACATGACAAAGGACTAGTACAGACATAATACTTATATCATAACATATAACATTACAAATAAACATGACAAAGGACTAGTACAGACATAATACTTACATCATAACATATAACATTACAAGTAAACATGACAAAGGACTAGTACAGACATAATACTTACATCATAACATAATAACATTACAAGTAAACATGACAAAGGACTAGTACAGACATAATACTTACATCATAACATAATAACATTACAAGTAAACATGACAAAGGACTAGTACAGACACACAGACATAATACTTACATCATAACATATAACATTACAAGTAAACATGACAAAGGACTAGTACAGACATAATACTTACATCATAACATATAACATTACAAGTAAACATGACAAAGGGCTAGTACAGACATAATACTTACATCATAACATAATAACATTACAAGTAAACATGACAAAGGACTAGTACAGACATAATACTTACATCATAACATATAACATTACAAGTAAACATGACAAAGGACTAGTACAGACATAATACTTACATCATAACATATAACATTACAAGTAAACATGACAAAGGACTAGTACAGACATAATACTTACATCATAACATAATAACATTACAAGTAAACATGACAAAGGGCTAGTACACACACACAGACATAACACTTACATCATAACATATAACATTACAAGTAAACATGACAAAGGACTAGTACAGACATAATACTTACATCATAACATATCACGTGGTGTGACAGTGGCTCAGGAGGTAGAGTGGTCATCTGGTAATAATCGGTTATATAAATGCACCAGTGTGACTTACTACCATAGTGTCTTTATAACTGTACATATTAATATTAATATTACAACTCTGTGTACATACGTCTGATTAGCACTACAGTCAGTAGTACAACAAATGTATATATTCTATAACCCAGTTTAATCACCTGTACATTGTAAAATACTGTTGCACTTTACTGTTACGTTTGCACTCTGCTTGGATGCCAAACCTCTTTTCGTCGTCCGGTAACTTGTGTGCCGTGTGACGACAATACATTTTAATCTAATCTCGTTCCTACTGTATAACACTATCCTCCCGATGTTAACTCGTATCGACGTGTCTCTCTGTGTTCCTTCAGTTACAATAACTTCCCCTCCTGACACTTCTGACAGATCCCTGCGCTCCACAGGGTCTAGGAGCGGCTTATAGGTAACCATGGCTACCCGGGTTTGCTTGGCCACAAGAGTCCTCTGTAAAGTTCCCGGCGGTTGTTTTTCCGTTGAGGCCCTTTTGTTCCTGAGATGGTTTTAGGGCGCGGTCTCACCCGGCGTGGTGGTGTGGTTGTTGTGACTACACCCACCGGCGTTAGGGCTGAGCCCAAACGTTCGAACGTTCGGACCTTCGTTTGTTACGTTGACATTAGAATTCTAAATCAACATTCGAATTTCAAATTTGTAATTTTTTTTTTATATAATATAATATGTTTTTTAATATATTTTTTTTATGTGTCTATTCATTCGGTTTAAACCAATGGGGGTTTTCTTCACAGTTGCAGATAAAGATTAGGCTACACTAATATTATAGTATTAAAAACTGATGAGTTATATTCATTAAAGAAAGTTGATATTTTAATATTTTTTTTAAATACTCATTTAATCAGATTAATCACTTTATTCAAATTGGGGATTTATTTTGAGGATATTTATGAACAAAAATTATAATATTTTGTTTTGAATTATTTTTATTATACATTTTTTTATAAATAAAAAACGAAGGTTCGAACGTCCGTTAGAAAAACCCTGACAAAGTTCGAATCCCAAAAACAGGCTTCGGGGAAACAGCCTTAACCGGCGTAGTGATGTATAGATATCTGGATAATTAAGCTTCTCTTTGTGTGCCTCATTCACCACCTGGAAATAACGGTGGATAGCAGCAGTGATTATCCAATTAAAATGACTGTTTGTTTCCCCCGGTTACCCCCCCTACATCTTCTCAGCGCAGGAGAGGATTATTTAATACGTCCTCCTCTGCCATTGTCTCCAGAGAGACGAGGGACGCCGAAGGAGAAAAGACGTCCTCTCCACTTCCTGTTTCACTCCGGCCCTGTCTGGGATGCTTCCAGAGGAACCATGCCAACCTCATTGTCCCTCTGACTTCATTCATCTCTCTAGTCTAGGTGTTCTCCCCCAGTGGAGACTTGGCACAGCGCGGTAGCTCCCCCTGCTGGTGGTGGAGTGAACCTGCACTTCTGCGTTACATGTAGCTCATGGGGGAGAAAATGAATGAATGTGGATGAGAGCCTCGACATTAAGTGGTTGTAGCTACGGCTGTGGGGGTGCTGGAGACATGATCCAATAGACTTATTTATACGCCCGAGTCTCCTGAACACGGAGAGACTGACCGCAAGTCGATTGGCACTTTCTCTGCCGAGCTATCGTCGCTTTTCCCGCACATACTCCCAAAACTCTATAGCTCGGTCCGAGAAAGTGCCGATCGACTTGGGGTCGGTCTCTCCGTGTTCAGGAGACTCGGGCGTATAAAAAAAAGAGTCTATTGGATCATGTCTCCAGCACCCCCACAGCCGTAGCTACAACCACTTAATGTCGAGGCTCTCATCCACATTCATTAAATGTATCCCCCCCCCCCCCGCGCTCTCTCTCCCATGAGCTGAGAATACCGGAAGTGTTGCGGTGGTCTGTAGTGTGTGTGTGTGTGTGTGTGTGTGTGTGTGTGTGTGTGTGTGTGTGTGTGTGTGTGTGTGTGTGTGTGTGTGTGTGTGTGTGTGTGTGTGTGTCATTATGAATTGAAAATGGGGGACGCTGATGTAAACAAGACGAAAGTCTTTCTCTGGTCTGCATCCCCTTAACAATTGTGTGTATTGAGCCGTACTGTATTGTACCCATTCTGCAATCTGTTAATAAAGATTTCAATCAATCAATCAATCAATCAATCAATCAATCAATCAATCAATCAATCAATCAATCAATCAATCAATGTGCCACCAGGGAGCGGAGGTTCCGTAAGCGCGCCCAGTCGGCTGACGACGAGGACAGTTCTGACTTGGCAGAGTCCCTCCAGCACCTCACCCTGTCCGAGTTCCTCAAAGAGTACGGGTCTGCCCTGGTCATCAGCTCTAGTCTCCTCGTAAAACCTCTGAATGCCACGCTACCAACGAGCACGGCACGCGCCACTAACCAGACCACGCCCCACTACCAACGAGCACGGCACGCGCCACTAACCAGACCACGCCCCGCTACCAACGAGCACGGCACGCGCCACTAACCAGACCACGCCACGCTACCAACGAGCACGGCACGCGCCACTAACCAGACCACGCCACGCTACCAACGAGCACGGCACACGCCACTAACCAGACCACGCCACGCTACCAACGAGCACGGCACACGCCACTAACCAGACCACGCCCCACTACCAACGAGCACGGCACGCGCCACTAACCAGACCACGCCCCAC
This sequence comes from Notolepis coatsorum, assembly GCF_963971535.1. Classification (NCBI taxonomy): domain Eukaryota; kingdom Metazoa; phylum Chordata; class Actinopteri; order Aulopiformes; family Paralepididae; genus Notolepis; species Notolepis coatsorum. The sequence goes on along the minus strand of NC_140175.1, from coordinate 11,714,979 downwards.
TACCAACGAGCACGGCACGCGCCACTAACCAGACCACGCCCCACTACCAACGAGCACAGCACGCGCCACTAACCAGACCACGCCCCGCTACCAACGAGCACGGCACGCGCCACTAACCAGACCACGCCACGCTACCAACGAGCACGGCACGCGCCACTAACCAGACCACGCCCCACTACCAACGAGCACGGCACGCGCCACTAACCAGACCACGCCCCACTACCAACGAGCACAGCACGCGCCACTAACCAGACCACGCCACGCTACCAACGAGCACGGCACGCGCCACTAACCAGACCACGCCACGCTACCAACGAGCACATTCTTCTTCTTCGTGTGTTTGTTCATCGCACGGGTTTTGCGCATGCTCCATTCTTCTTCTCTGTTTTTAGTGTAGTTTGTGGCAGCGTTACAGCATTTCCAGTGGTTTCATTTGGACGCACATATTATTTCTTGAGACGATTTTGTGTTTACGGAAAACCCTTTTTTGAAATGAAAACGAAAAAGATCGGTCTCCGTGTGGATGTGGCCTTAAATTGAACCCCGCAGATACCCTGTTATTCTAGATATTTTGGAACAGAGGATCCAGGCTAATTATGTTCTAGAGACAGATATATGGGTCTAGCTCGTGAGCCCCTTCTGTTTGCCCTCTCTAAACCCCACAGTCACCACCTACGTTGCACCCTTGTTTGTCAAATCTCCAGGAGTGCGTCAGTCACAGTGTGCACGTGTGTGAGTGTAACTCCAGGAGTGCTTCAGTCACAGTGTGCACGTGTGTGAGTGTAACTCCAGGAGTGCTTCAGTCACAGTGTGCACGTGTGTGAGTGTGACTCCAGGAGTGCTTCAGTCCCAGTGTGCACGTGTGTGAGTGTAACTCCAGGAGTGCTTCAGTCCCAGTGTGCACGTGTGTGAGTGTGACTCCAGGAGTGCTTCAGTCCCAGTGTGCACGTGTGCAAGTGTAACTCCAGGCTTTGCACGACTAATAATGATGATTTAACTGTCGCAGGTCGCAGCCGACAAGCAGCTCAGTCTCGGTCAATATGTCTGATGATATCATAAGCAGAGTGTTGCATGTGCCATCTGTGCTTCTCTTACAGTCACTGTAAAGTTTGTAAACTAACCCACTATCAAGCCACCGCCAAGTGATTTTCATACGGTTGAATGCAGGGTTCCCACAGACATTGTAAAATGAAATATTGAAGTATTTTTCCAAGCACAATTTTTTCATTTAAAAAGGGCATTTAAAAGGATACAATTCACTTTTAAATGCAGTTTTTTTTTATTTATTTTTTTATCTGATCCAATATTTATGGCCAATTAGTTACACTTTAGATTATAATTTTTTTTTATTATTATTCTTGATTTAGAAAAAAATTATCAAGGATGAACAAAACTTTCAATGTGAATGATTGATTTGAATTTCAATGACTTTTTAAGCACCTTGTAAAAAAAAGGGCTGTTTTCAAGGAATTCCAGGCCTTGACTTTTTTTGGTCGAAAATCAAGCACTTTAAGCACTTTCAAGGACCTTGTGCGAACCCTGTGAATGTCACGTAGCGATGTACACAACTACCTCAACTAATCTCCCCATGCACTCGCTCTTCCTTCCTTCCCAAGCGGCAGAATAACCTCCGTGGAGAATATAACCTCTCATCCGCAAACATGCCAGTGTGTGTCTGGAATACGGATAAGAAACACAATAGCCGTATAGACGCGTGTTTCAGTCCCTTGACGGGTGTGTTTCTGTGAAACTCTGCCCCCCGCAGGATCGAGGAGGAGGACTGGGACAAGTACAACATCCCGTCCAAAGTGGAGTCGGACAAATACAAAGTGATTCGCACCTTTAGCTTCCTGAAGAGCAGGATGTCCAGCACGCGCAACAAGAGCAAGGTAAACACCGGCGATATTTTCACGTACGCAGGGGCGGAGCTTCCTATAGGGGCCTAGAGCGCCACCCAGAGGGGGACGCCAAAAACTGCACCCAGCTAAATAATTGATAAATGATTTTCTTTTTTATTTCTTTTTACACATTAGAGAAATACAGAAATGAGTAATGAGGATAAACAAAGTTATGCTATATTGTGTTATGTAGTGCTGTACTATATTCACTGCTGTCAAGTGAATCAAGTTTTTTTTTTTTTTTTTTTTTATATAAGTAAAAGTATATTCTATATTGTAATATATTAAATTATGTTATATCTAGTCAAATTAATGGAAGAACAAATATAAATGTAAGGGGGTAGGGATCAATAAGCGTAGCTTCCCTCTACTCCTTTTTTGGACATTGCTCTTGACCTTTTGTTTATAATTCCTTTTTCTTTTTTTTTATGTTTTTTTTATGTTTTTTAATTTGTTGTTATGATTGTTTGGTTTGACGGAACAAGATACCGTGATTTGTTTGGAGGAAATGGAGAATTACATGTTCAAAAATAAACTTTTCATTCATTCATTCATTCTTTTTGCTGAACACAGTTGTTGCGTCCCCTCTATATCTGCAACCAATATTTTTACATGAAAAAAAATTATCTAACATAAGGGCCAAACATAATTTTTTTTAATACATTTTAATAAATAAAGCTTGCCTATAGGGCGCCACATGTGCTAGGTCCGGCCCTGCCTGTACGCGTCTATAGGGAGGTGTAGTCTGACGTCACTTTAGTTTCCCGCGCGGTCCACCTGTATAGGGATTTATCATTGGGGAAATGTATTATCGGCTACTGTAATAATTCATGAACATTGGCAAGCTTTCCATTTTTTGCACAAAATGAGTTCCCTTCTATCACTAACGTTATTGTTTAAGCATTTTAGGTTGAAATAAAGTTAGTTATAAGGTTTTTAATTTGTCATTAAAAAAGAACTACACTTACCAGTAGAACGCCTGTCGTTCAGTGCTCTGTGGTTCTGTGTTGGTTCTGCTGCTCTGTGTTGGTTCTGCTGCTCCGTGGCTGTTGTTAACTGGATATTGAATTCATTCTGTTATGTCTTCGATGTTGATGAATATTCATTTTGGAATTCCTTTATGCTATTTCCTTTTTTTCTTAAAAAGAAAATTTCCCAGTGGCCGATGGCCACTAGAACAATTTTTTTGGTACACATCAGGTAACATAGCATGAGCAGGAGTTGGAAAGGAAAAAGAAGAGGAAGAAAGAGAAAAGAAAAAGGGGGGAAAAGGAAGAAGGGAAGGTGACAAAAAGAGAGAGGAAGAAAACAAGAAAAAAAAACTCAATAATAAAAACAATGACAAAATAAAACGAAGACCCCAATTTATTTTTTATTAAATAAAAAAATCCTTTATGCTATTTCCATCATTTAAATTGTATAACTCACATCCTGTTTCAGGCCGTCGTAGTGTTTCTCTGTGAGGAGGAGCCCAGGAGGACTAGCGGCCATGCCGGGGGCAGATAACGGGGCTCCAATAAAACAACGAGCTAAATCTATTTTAGATTCTATTTGATCCTCCACCGGGATCAGAAATAGTGCTCTCCGTTGCTAAGCAACCTCCCTGCTCGCTTCCTCTCTGACTTCTATCCAGTGTTGTTATTATGACAGTTCATTCCGGCTCCTTGACCTATCCCAAGCCCCGGGCTCTTTTCTTGATCCTCCAATCACAACTGTTGCTTCAAGGTTGTGAATGGAGGATTATGGAGGATTGAACTTATTATGAACTTATTATGTATTGTTTTTACTTCTGTTTAACTGTGTTAATAAACAAACAAACAAACAAACAAACAAAGGGAAGAGGGTGGGGCTTGAGGTCAGGTCAGTTACTGAACACATAAACAATAGCCATGGTGGTGGGGTGTGTGTGTGCGTGTGTGTGTGTGTGTGTGTGTGTGTGTGTGTGTGTGTGTGTGTGTGTGTGTGTGTGTGTCTGTGTGTGTGTGTCTGTGTGTGTGTGTCTGTGTGTGCGTCAAAGTCAAAGATTTGTATTGCCATGTATGGACGAATCCACATTGGAATACAGGTACATGAGCAAAACACTGTGTAAACAGTACAGGAAAAATATGTAAAAACACAAACAGTATAAAAGGACAAATGCTAAAATTGATATCGAACATCCCCTAAAAGTGCATATCATAGTTAAAACAGCACTTCCACAAACCTGACTAATAACACTAATAAAAACACAGAAAAAATAGGATAAAAAACTAAAACTAGCCTTTGGAGTCATTCAGGCTCCGCACAGCACTGGGGAAAAAGCTCTTTGTAAACCGAGAGGTAGAGCATGTGATAGAGCGGTAACGTCTGCCCGAGGGGAGGGGGGCAAAGAGGCCTGCGGCTGGGTGACCAGAGGGGTCGTTGATAATGCCAGAGACACGGGAAAGCAGCCTGTGTGTCTGTGTGTGTGTGTGTGTGTGTGTGTGTGTGTGTCTGTGTGTTTGTCTGTGTGTGTGTGTGTGTGTGTGTGTGTGTGTGTTTCTGTGTGTGTGTCTGTCTGTGTGTATGTGTGTGTGTGTGTGTGTGTGTGTGTGTGTGTCTGTCTCTGTGTGTGTCTGTCTGTGTGTGTGTGTGTGTGTGTGTGTGTGTGTGTGTGTGTGTGTGTGTGTGTGTGTGTGTGTGTGTGTGTGTGTGTGTGTGTGTGTCTGTCTGTCTGTCTGTCTGTCTGTCTGTGTGTGTGTGTCTGTGTGTGTGTGTCTGTCTGTCTCTGTGTGTGTGTCTGTCTGTGTGTGTGTGTGTGTGTGTGTGTGTGTGTGTGTGTGTGTGTGTGTGTGTGTGTGTGTCTCATTAGGGGGGTCTCCCAGTCCCTCCACTCTGCAGGAAACACAACATACATTTCCTGGTATCCCGTTCCCACTTTATCCAATCAGGAGAGAGAAACCCTAGACATTTTAAACTTATTTCAAGAAGCCGTGCCAAGCCAGATTTGCTGGCAGATTATTTAACTTGTTTTCTTTTTTTTAAACTTTGGCCATTCCCCTGGCTCTTTTATGTGTTTATCACATTTATTCTGGTCAAGGATGACCGACAGAAACAGGCTGAAAGGGTTCAGATGGGGGGGAAGACACTCTGGGAAAGGCACGGCTGCAGTCCGGGATTCGAACTCGCTAAACCCCAGATCCGTGACGAGCACGGTTGTCCACGGCGCCGAAATAGCGCTCGCGGTACGTGGTGAGCTACTGGAGCTCCCTATTTAACTTGTTTTCAAGCACATATTTGTTTTTATTTCTTCTTTTTGTCAGGACATTTTTGCAGTGTGGAGTTCTCTCTCCTGATTGGATAAAGTGGGAAGGGATACCAGAACATGTATCTTGTGTTTACTGCAGAGTGGAGGGACTGGGAGACCCATTTATTTATAAGGCCCGACAACACACACGTTAATGGCCCCATGGGCCGGACACGTCTTCTTTAAACAAGTCAAGAAGAAACATCACAATAAATCAAGAACAAAACAAAAAAAACACCATGAAATCCAATGTCAAATAAATGAATGCAACACTCCCAGACATATACCCCATACGAAGGTAAGGAAAAACTCACTAAAAACCTAGCAATAGGAAAAAAGCACCACAGGCAACAAAAATAAAACCACTTACAGCGCATTTAAGGTACCAGTCTCTATGTTGTGGTTATATAAAGGCCAAGGTCCGATATATTTATACAGCACGTTTAAAAACAACCGAGGTTTGACCAAAGTATTGCACCATACAAAGTACAAAAGTACTGTACACACAATACTAATAAAAACACAACACAAGGTGCACAGTTTACACACGCACTACGCAGTAATAGTCCCGCAAACCCTACTACGCACATAACAATACAGATACAACAGAACAACACAATACAAGATGCACCGTCAAAACAGAAGCCTGGAATGTACATCTCAACCCGTCACGGAACGCCTCTCGTCCAATCACAGCGTCACGGAATGCCTCTCGTCCAATCACAGCGTGTGGTCGGTGGGGGGAACATTCCGCTTAAAACAACCAGCCGCTCTGTGTTTCGCTTTTATCTGTCTCCTGTGTGATGTGATGTGTGTGTGTGTGTGTGTGTGTGTGTGTGTGTGTGTGTGTGTGTGTGTGTGTGTGTGTGTGTGTGTGTGTGTGTGTGTGTGTGTGTGTGTGTGTGTGTGTGTGTGTGTGTGTGTGTGTGTGTGTGTGTGTCTGTGCGTGTGTGTGTGTGTGTGTGTGTGTTTGCTGTGACCATGACTTCATGTGTTTTGCTTTTATTTGTCTCCTGTGTGTGTGTGTGTCTGTGTGTGTGTGTGTGTGTGTGTGTATGTCTGTGTGTGTGTGTGTGTGTGTTTGTGTGTGTGTCTGTGTGTGTGTGTGTGTGTGTGTGTGTGTGTGTGTGTGTGTGTGTGTGTGTGTGTGTGTGTGTGTGTGTGTGTGTGTGTGTGTGTGTGTGTGTGTGTGTGTGTGTGTCAGCCTTCCGGGAGGGGAAAAACAAGCAGGAAATGTTTTTCGGAAATAACTCAAGGTTGACGCGACGGACCACGAACGCACAGAGACCCTCGAGTCCCCTGCGGATCACTCAGCTCGCTGATTGGAACCCCCCCCCCCCCCCCTAACCCCCCCCTACCCCCTGGATCTGGATCTGTTTGCTACGCTCCACACTTCCCTCTGTGTCTGGACTTTCGTATGGTCTGGAAAAAGGCGGGGGATTCCTCCTCAATTGAACCTAAATCTGAGAGAGAGAGAGAGAGAGAGAGAGAGAGAGAGAGAGAGAGAGAGAGAGAGAGAGAGAGAGGCGATTATCCTGAAAATAGAGGATGGAGAGAAAGAGCTTCTGAAATATGGATCTTTCTTTGACGAGGCTGGCTTCCGCTCTCATGTTCGGTTGATCGTGTACCGCGTGTTCGGGGTAACCGGTAGGGTTTTGTCTTGTCTTTGTCGTGGCGTGCCGTCTTTGCTCACCACGATGTCTCTGGCCTGGTTCTCTAAGGGGAAAGGGAAGGACAGAGAGGCCAAGGACAGGCCGCCCAACGGGCACCGCTTCGCCACGGGCTCCTGCCTGGGCCCCACCATCTGTCTGGTCTGTGACAAGCCGGCGTCGGGCAAGGACCTCCTGCACTGCTCCAGTAAGTGGACCCACACACCACACGACACACGGACCTCCTGCACTGCTCCAGTAAGTGGCCCCACACACACACACACGACACACGGACCTCCTGCACTGCTCCAGTAAGTGGACCCTAACCCACACACACACACGACACACGGACCTCCTGCACTGCTCCAGTAAGTGGACCCACACACACACACGACACACGGACCTCCTGCACTGCTCCAGTAAGTGGACCCTAACCCACACACACACACGACACACGGACCTCCTGCACTGCTCCAGTAAGTGGACCCACACACACACACGACACACGGACCTCCTGCACTGCTCCAGTAAGTGGACCCACACACACACACGACACACGGACCTCCTGCACTGCTCCAGTAAGTGGACCCACACCACACGACACAAGGACCTCCTGCACTGCTCCAGTAAGTGGACCCACACACACCACACGACACAAGGACCTCCTGCACTGCTCCAGTAAGTGGACCCACACACACACGACACAAGGACCTCCTGCACTGCTCCAGTAAGTGGACCCACACACACCACACGACACAAGGACCTCCTGCACTGCTCCAGTAAGTGGACCCACACACACACGACACACGGACCTCCTGCACTGCTCCAGTAAGTGGACCCACACACCACACGACACAAGGACCTCCTGCACTGCTCCAGTAAGTGGACCCACACACACCACACGACACAAGGACCTCCTGCACTGCTCCAGTAAGTGGACCCACACACACACGACACACGGACCTCCTGCACTGCTCCAGTAAGTGGACCCACACACCACACACGACACACGGACCTCCTGCACTGCTCCAGTAAGTGGACCCACACACACGACACACCACACAGTAGATCGTTTTCAGATGCACTTTCTCCTTTTAACCTTCTGCAGTGTGATAGTAAAGGGTTAACCGTCTCTAGTGTGGTAGTGAAAGGTTAACCTTCTGTAGTGTGATAGTAAAGGGTTAACCTACACTACACTGGCGCCGCTCTGATGGCTGCCTTTCTGATCGCTCCGACGAGACTGTGCTTTATTTTGTTAATTTTTATAGTATTAGGAGTTTTATTTGCACCAACTGTTGGTGCATTATATGTGTATGACCGTCAGTCAATCATTGACATTGGATTAAGAAAAACTTACCGTTTGGATTGCTCTCTGGATCGGATCGCTGAACAGCAGAAATGGCCCGCCGAGATCCTTTGTTATGCCGGCCATGGCCAAGACGCCAAGAAGCCGCCGCGAAGACGAGGAAAGAGAGCCGGGGTCCGGAACAGACTGAGGTCCAAACGACACAGAACCACATTGCCCAGCATATTGTTGGCCAATGTGCAATCGATAGGAAACAAATTGGACGACATAAGAGCAAGGATCCAATTCCAGAGGGACATTCGGGATTGTAACGTCCTCTGTTTCACAGAAACTTGGCTGAGTCCAGATGTCCCGAACCACGCAATAGAACCGGCAGACCATTTCTTCGTTCTCCGCAAAGACCGGACGGCAGAAGAGTCATTAAAGAAGAAAGGAGGCGGCATTGCCTTCATGATAAACAAGGAGTGGTGCGATGTAGGCAACACAAAGGAAATGTCTAACCACTGCTCCCCAGACCTGGAGTTTATCACGATAAAATGTCGACCCTTCTTCCTCCCAAGAGAGCTAACGTCCATCATCCTCATCGGAGTGTACATTCCACCACACGCGAACACTGAGGTCGCACTTTCAAAACTTCACGACGAGGTAAACAAACTCCAGGCAGCTAACGTTGACGCGGCCATTTTGGTCTTGGGGGATTTCAACAGCGCGCGTCTTAAAAAGGTGCTGCCGAATTTCTATCAGCATGTGACCTGTCCCACCAGAGGCGAGAACATATTAGACCATGTATACTCGCAATTTAAGAATGGGTACAAGTCACAGGCTCTTAGTCCATTCGGTAAAAGCGATCACGCCGCAATTTTTCTCTTGCCTAAGTACAAACAGAGTCTCAAGCGAACGCCGGTGGTCTCGCGAGAGGTTAAGCGTTGGGCCGTGACGTCAGTGGAGTCACTCCAAGCAGTGCTGGGAAGCACAGAATGGAGTGTATTCCGTGATAACACAGCCAATATTAACGAATACACCGAAACGGTGATTGACTATGTCTGTACTCAGGTAGAAGTAATAATCCCCACCACCAAAATTAATATCTACCCAAATCAAAAGCCCTGGGTAGACAAATCCGTCCGTGAGGCTCTGAAAGTGCGCACATCAGCATACAACACCGGGCTGGTGACAGGCAACATGGAAGAACACAAGATGGCAAGATACAACGTCAGGAGAGCAGTAATAGAGGCAAAACGGCGTTACAGGGATAAAGTTGAACTTCAGTTTGAACAGGCTGACTCTAGAGGCATGTGGCAGGGCCTCAGAACAATGACAGACTACAAAGGAACCCCCCTCAAACTGAACAGTGACATCTCCTTAGCAAATGATCTCAACTCCTTCTATGCGAGGTTTGAGGCTGTGAATAACAACACCAGCCTACAAACCACGGCAATGGGGGGGGGGGGGTCTGCTGATGGAGACTCAGTGTTCAGGGTAACAGAGCATGAGGTGAGACGGATCTTTAAAAAAGTGGATATCAGGAAGGCAGCAGGTCCGGACGGCATCCCCGGCCGCGTCCTAAAAGCCTGTGCCGACCAACTGGCCCCGGTATTCACTGACATCTTCAACCTGTCCTTGGAACAGGCCGTCATCCCCACCTGTCTGAAGAAGTCCACCATCATCCCTGTACCCAAAAAATCTACGCCCGCTTGCCTCAACGACTACCGCCCTGTAGCCCTCACCTCCATAGCCATGAAGTGCTTTGAGAAGCTAGTGAAGGGCTACATCTGTTCCTCCCTCCCCATCAACCTGGACCCTCTGCAATTTGCATATCGCCCCAACAGGTCCACGGAGGACGCCATAGCCCATGTGCTGCACACAGCAGCATCACATCTGGACAAGAGGAAGGGGAACTATGTGAGAATGCTGTTCATCGACTACAGCTCAGCATTCAATACCATAGTCCCCTCCAAACTCATAGCCAAGCTCAGGGACCTGGGCTTGAACTATGACCTGTGCCAGTGGGTCCTGGACTTCCTGACGGGCAGACCCCAGGTGGTAAGAGCCGGCAACTGCACCTCCTCATCCATCACGCTCAACATAGGGGCCCCCCAGGGCTGTGTTCTGAGCCCCCTCCTCTACTCCCTGTACACACATGACTGCGTAGCACAGCGGAACAACAACACCATCATCAAATTTGCTGATGACACAGTAGTGGTGGGCCTGATCTCTGCCAACGACGAAAGGGCCTACCTGGAAGAGGTATAGAACCTGTCACAGTGGTGTCAGGAGAACTGCCTCTCCCTGAACGTCAGCAAAACAAAAGAGATGATTGTGGACTTCAGGAGGTCGGGGGTCAAGGACTACAGCCCCCTCAGCATCGACGGGGCACCAGTTGAGAGAGTGAACAGTTTCAAGTACCTCGGAGCCCACATATCCGAGGACTTGACATGGACCACACACATTGACAGTGTTGTGAAGAAGGCACGACAACGCCTCTACTTCCTCAGGCGCCTAAGGAAGTTCCAAGTCAGTCAGAAGATCCTTAGGAACTTCTACTCATGTACAATAGAGAGCATCCTGACCGGCAACATCACCTCCTGGTTTGGGAATAGCACTGCACAAGACCGTAGCAGACTACAAAGAGTGACACGTTCAGCCGAACGCACAATTAGAGGGGGGCTTCCCACCCTCCAGAACATTTACAACAAGCGGTGCAAGGGGAAGGCTAAGAGAATTATTAAGGACTCGAGCCACCCGAACAACTGCCTCTTTGAACTGCTGCCGTCAGGCAAGCGATACCGGAGTCTTATGGCGAGCACAGAAAGACTCAGAAGGAGCTTCTATCCCCAGGCCATCAGGCTGCTAAACGAACGATAATCGCTAAACGAACAATAATCACTATGCAACAACCATCAAATGCACACAGCACACACACCCACACGCACACACTCACTCAAACAAACAACACACTGCAGCACCCACTCTCCACACTTTAGATCACACAAACACACTTACACTTTATATTTATTGATAAAGGATTTGCACTACAACTCGTACACCTACTGTGAATTGTACCTAAACTGCACCTCGTCCATTTATGCCTTGCACTATATAGTATTGTATATTAGTACACTGCACAGTATTGTATATTGTATGGTAACTACGTCTACGAACATTGTACATATGTCTAAACTGAACACTGTGACCTCTTTTTTTACTTCTAATTTTTACTATTTTTACTATGTTTTTATTTCATACTTATCTTGTCATGCACAGTCTCTGGAGCGCAACAGTAAGAAGCATTTTGTACAAAAGTATTCTGTACTTCTGTATGACAACTATTAAAGAAACTTGAAACTAACCTTCTGTAGTGTGATAGTAGTAAAGGGTTAACCTTCTGTAGTGTGTGGTAGTGAAAGGATTAAAGGGAACCCGCTGACATTATGGGGAAAAGTGCTTACCCTTCATCTCCATGAGTCGGACGAGAAGATGGATAC